>NW_027367744.1:0-55295 GCF_046119375.1 Phyllobates terribilis
ATTGTGTTTTTATCATATACATCTTTCAAATTACTTAACCGAGCCGATCAAAAGACTAACTCGTCTACCCGATCCAACTCAATCCTAAAATTGGTATCAGAGCTTTGGTCACTCGAATGCATTGATTTTAAGCAATCTCTCTCTTGTTGTAATCATGATGGACAAAGGAATCGTTACTATTATGAGGTTACTCAGGAAATTAGTCAAGGAACAAGGCGATTTCAACAACGATGAACAACCGACAAAACTTTTTACTAAAGTCAATGGTGTTCCATGTCTAGATTCAAACTTAGCCTCCAGCTCTAGATCCAACTCGAACTCGGTGTGCTTCAATTGCCTACATAATGGACATATGACCAAGGACTACACAAGGGCTCAACCACCATCAAAGAAGGTCTTATGGGGAGATTCAGACAATGAGCTAAAATGTGAGATATCTGTCTAATAATTGACGAAGACTCCGACATAGAAGAAGACATCGATATAAGCTCTCTCAATTTGGAACTCCTTCCAAAGAAAAACCTTGTTGACCTATTAAATTAATTGGGCTTAGAACATAAAGTTCTTATCGCTGAAGTAAAAGCTCAACAAGAAGAACTTGATGATCTAAGGCAAATAGTTGAGTTAAATACACAATTATGTGCAAAGCCTACTCTCCTCACCAAATTCTGTGAGCTTTGCAAAGGCAAGGGTTTAGGTATTGTAAAAATCACTAACTCAATTGTCAAGAACATGCTTGTTGAAATACTAACAAAGCTAGATGATCTAGATGTGTAAGTGGAAGCCAAAATTCTCAAACAAACACTTTTCTTGAAAGCAAGACCAGGGTTAGGTTTCAAAAAACATGATTCGTCCGATTCAGGTTCCCTCTCTATCTAGCGAGTTACACGATAAAATTATCAATCTAGACAAGGAACTTCACTCTTACAGAGTTGAAAACTCATACTTAAAAAGCAAAGTGAATGTTCTAGATAAAGGACCAGTTCAGGACAAACAATTGTTTCACGAAGAGAAAGCGCATAACATGTATATTAAACAAGCCCAATCTCACTGAAAACTCAACCTTCTATGCTTATACGAAGAGAACCATTTCGTCCTGGTAAAGGCAAGTATGGTTATATTAGATATAATCATTATTGCACTTAATGCGGGAATAATGGTCACTCAAGGCATGAGTGTTAGTGTTTTAAAAGCGCTTAAGCAAAAACCCTACACGTTTGTTAAGGCTAAATCTAAAGAAAAGCTCGATCAAGCGAGTCTCACTGAAGACAAGGTCGATTAGAGCGGGTCATCTAAGACCCAAATTATATGAATTAGGCCCTCAAAAGCCAAGCACGAACAAGCTAAAGCATGACAAGTTATTCCTTTTATAGGTGAGCCTCGCAAGTGCTTGATCTTAACAATGACATCTATTATGACCGAGTTCCTAGAGTTGTCAAGATGAAAGTTCTACCTTCCAGTTCTGGAATCGCAAGAGCTAACGTTCCTTTGAAGGCAATGCTTCGTTGGAAACCAATAGCTTTATTTTCATTTTGCAGGATGAATGCAGAGTAGATGCTATAAAGTCATATAATAAAGCTACTCTCATTTCAAGGAATAAGGAGGACTTTATATCTCCTTTAGGGCCGAAACAAAGAAATCAAGCGTGCTACAATGTCTAACACACATCTCTTTCATTCTTATCTCATAATAGGTGTACATATATGTGGTAAAGTATTGTTTTATTCGAAGCGAGTCTCATCTGTGATTAAGCGACATATATTATGTCAAGCTAGACTCAGATATGCTCAAGGGAGTCTTTGGAGACTTCAAGTGAATCTTCATTCAACTCGTTGAACTATATCTTATACTTCTAGAAGAGCAAAACAACAACAACATATCTTTTCTAAGGTGCTTTGCATGGATATCTGTCTATACCATGGACTTTTACTGGATTTTCTATCTTTTCTTATTAGATGAAGCAAGACATGAGTTGTAAGTTTCTCCCATACTTTGACTACGAATTAGTGGTTTAATTCTACATTGGGAACTTTAGTTTGATTGTGCTTCTTGCTTGCTTGCTATTCATGCATTATCTATTTCAAGAGCTAGTCTAGCTAAGGTCGCATATTGCATCAAAGCTATTGATTATAGTCTTATCCAATTGCAGGCTCTTCTTGTTCCACAAATAGAGAACGATTCGTCTTCTTGCCATACTTAAAGCCTATAAAAATGATCCATTCCTACGATGTCCCTTGCCTAAACATTAATGTAACGCTTCCTAATTCTCTTGAAAACTTCCACAATAGGAAGAATTCATTTTTGTGTTACAAAGTCAGTTACCCTCTATATGCACATACTATTTACATATATGCTGAGTGTGAGTGTGTTATGTCCCTACATGTGAAAGGTGTATTTCCTGTTATTCTTTTACATGATTAAATGGTTAGAATTGGTGCACATATCACAAGCTTTACACTCCTAGTATGATCAAGTGCTTATGTGAGAGTAGCTGAGAAGGCAGTCTGTGTTGATTTTTGTGTTAAGTTACTTTAGCGGTTTACAACTCAATGAGTTTCTTATTTGTGAAGTTTGCTTAATAAGGAAGGTAATCTTAGCGACTAAGCAATGCGATGTCTAAGAAAGTAGCTCTGTGAGCCAGTATAAATGGATTAAAAAAAGCTACGTGGCTCATTGATCTAGCATAAGTAGATTCAGAAAATCCACACCTAGACGTTACAACACATCACACTAGCTTGCCAGCGGGTCTCTCCTAGCCGTTACATCGAGTTTATTTGCAGTGCCACATCTCATCCAGAAAAGAAAGTCTTAGAAAAGTTATTTGCATGTAGTAGTAGTATCACTTCAGATATTTTCTAGCCGTTGTGAAAGAATCGTCGTAGAGATTGAGCTGTTGCGATATTCAGCCGTTGGTTGTAAGCGGTGAATCTTATAGAGGAATTTTGAGCTACACTATAAATACATGGGTATGCTTTCACTTATGATCCTTACCATGATATCTCATTATCTCCCTCTGTGAAATCACTATAATCCCACTTACTCCAACTCGCTACCACTCGCACCTACCCGCTCTCGCACATTAGCTCCTCAGAAAAAGCCCCAACTCTTAATTCACAACGGACTCAGGAAATCAATCAAGTAACAAGGCGATTTAACCAACGACGAACAACCGACAAAATGTTTTACTAAAGACAATGGTGTTCCATGTCTAGATTGAAACTCAAGCTCTAGCTCCAACTCCAACTTAGTGTACTTCAATTGCCTCTGTAATGGACATATGACCAAGGACTGCACAAGAGCTCAACCGCCATCAGAAAAGGTCTTATGGGGAGATTCAGACAATGAGATAAGCTGTGAGATATTGTCCAATAGTTTCTAAAGACTCCGACATAGAAGAAGACATCGAGGTAAGCTTTATCAATTTGAAACTCCTTCCAAAGAAACACCTTTTTGACCTATTAAATGAATTGGGATTAGATCATAAATTTCTTAGCGTTGAAGCGAAAGCTCAACACGAAGAGCTTGATGATTTAAGGGATCAAATAGTTGAGTTAAATAAACAGTTGTCTGCAAAGCCTACCCTCCTTACCAAATTATGTGAGCTTTGTAAAGGCAAGGGTTTAGCTACTGTCGAAAACACTAACTCAACTGTCACAGACGTGGTTGTTGAGATACTAACCAATCTAGATGATCTAGCTACGAATGTGGAAGCCAAAATTGTCAATCAAACAGTTTTTGTGAAATCAAGACCAGGGTTAGGTTTCAACAAACATGATTCGTCCGATTTAGGTTCCTCTCTATCTAGCAAGTTACAAGATAAAATTATCAAGCTATACAAGGAACTTCACTCTTGCAAAGTTGAAAACTAATACTTACAAATCAAAGTGAATGTTCTAGATAAACGACCAGGTTAGGACAAACAATGGTTTCAGGGAGAGAAAGCGCATAACATGTATATTAAACATGCGCAATCTCATCAGAACACTCAGCCTTCTATGCTTATATGAAGAGAACCATTTTGCCCTGGTAAAGGCAAGTATGGTTATATTAGATATAATCATTATTGAACTTATTGCGAGAATAATGGTCACTCAAGGCCTGAGTGTAAGCGTTTAAAAGCTCTTAAGCAAAAACCCTACAAGTTTGTTAAGGCTAAATCTAAGGGAAAGCTTGATCAAGCGAGTCTCGCTGGAGACAAGCTCGATCAGAGCGGGTCATCTAAGACCCAGCTTAGATGTATTAGGCCCTCAAAAGCCAAGCACGAACAAGCTAAAGCATGTCGAGGTATTCCTTTTACAGGTGAGCCTCACCAAGTGCTTGATCTTAATGATGACATCTATTATGAGCGAGTTCCTAGAGCCGTGAAGATGAAAGTTCTACCTTCCAGTTCTAGAATCGCAAGTGCTAACGTTCCTTCGAAGCCAATCCTTCATTGAAAATCAGAAGCTTTATTTTCATTTTGCAGGATGAAATGAAGAGTAGATGCTATAGATTCATATCCTAAAGTTACTCTTATTTCAAGGAATAAAGAGGAGTTTCTATCTCCTTCAGAGCTAAAACGAAAAAATCAAGCGTGCTTCAATGTCTAACACAAATCTCTTTCATTCTTATCTTATAGGAGGTGTACATCTATGTGGTAAAGTATTGGTTTATTTGAAGCGAGTCTCATCTGTGGTTAAGCAACATATATTATTTCAAGCGAGATTCAGATATGTTCAAGGGAGTCTCTGGAGACTTCAAGCGAATCTTCATTCAACTCGCTAAACTATAACTTATACTTTCAGACGAGCAAAACAACAACACATATCTTTTATAAGGAGCTTTGCATGGATATCTTTTATGCCATAGGCTTCTACTGGATCTCTATCTTTTCTTATTATCTGAAGCAAGACATGCGCTGTAAGTTTCTCCCATACTTTGACAATGAATTAGCGGTTTAATTCTACATTGGGAACTTTAGTTTGATTGTGCTTGTTGCTTGCTTGCTATTCATGCATTATCTATTTCAAGAGCCAGTCTAGAATTGGTAAACATATATATCACAAGCTTTAAACTCCTAGTATGATCAAGCGCTTATGTGAAAGTAGATGAGAAGGCAGTCTGTGTTGATTTTTGAGCTAAGCTACTTGAAAAGTTTACAACTCGGTGAGTTTCTTATTTGTGAAGTTTTCTTAATAAGGAAGGTAGTCTTTGCGACTAAGTAATGTGAGTCTAAACAAGTAGGTCAGTGATCCAGTATAAATTGATTCAGAAAAGCTACGTGGCTCATTGATCAAGCATAAATAGATTCAGAAAATCCACACCTAGACATTACAACGCATCACACTAGCTTGCCATCACGTCTCTCCTAGCTATTACAGTGAGTTTATTTGCAGTGCCACATGTCATCCAAAAAAGCAAGTCTCAGAAAGGTATTTGCATGTAGTAGTTGTATCACTTCAGATATATTCTAGTTGTAAAAAGAGTCGTTGCAGAGATTGAGTTGTTGCAATATTCCAGCTGTTGGTTGTGAGCGGTGAATCTTACAGAGGAATTTTGAGCTACACTATAAATGCACGGGTATGCTTTCACTTTGATCTTTACCATGCTATTTCATTAACCCCTCTCCGAAATCACTATAATCCCACCCGCTCCAACTCGCTCTCTCTCATGAGCTCCTTAAAAAAATCCCCAAATCTTAAATCCCTAAACACACAGCACCTCATTCCAAATGGCCCATCAATCCCCACTTTCTAAGCTCACCAAAGAAGAGCTTCTTAAAGATATCTTGGCTTCTTAAAGATCTCTTGGCTAGACAAAATGGCTTTGGCTGCTCATAAGTCTGCAACTCTTCCACCAACGACACAGAAGATCCGGTTTTGAGATCAACATCTTCTTAGACTCCCGACACTCCAGGTAGTCCGGAGCTAAGTGCTAATGACATCGCCGAGGGTCAGCTGTTGAGCAGAATAAGGAAATTGTACCAGGTATTGATCTGGTCACAGCCTCAGTTACCAAAGTGATTATTGAAGAAAAATATTTATAATGCCAGCGAAATCAGAAAAAGGTGAACAACTCTTTCTTACCTCTCCTTCTCACCCCCATGCATTAGCTGCTTCATTTAAAGATGAAGAGGATGAGGAGTTTGCCACTGCCTAGCACAAGCTCATTAAATATGCTAAGAGCGCATGAAAGGCCTCAGGTAAACGCAAGATGGTTGAGATTGAGGAGGAAGATCTCATAAAAGAGGATGAAGAAAGTGGTGAGACATTGTCTCCGAAAGTCACTGCTAAGAAAGAGAAATAGCCTAAAGTGGATAAACCAAAGAAAGAGGTCAAGGCAATTGTGAAGAAAGGTTTCCTCAGTTTTCACCTCTTCATACAGGGATTGGTAAGCAAGACATATTAGCCCCCCTCATTATATCACCAGACATGCTTCAAGTGATTGAGGAAGCTTTTAGGTTCAGATCGCTTCACTTACCTTCTCAAGTTGCAGAATTGGGATAAGCTCAAAAATGAAGTAAGTAAAACTGATCTCGATCTTGTTCATCAATTTTATTCTTGCTTCTCTAGCAACTCTACTTCTGGTGAACCATCCTCTATCAACTTCCAATGGATCAACAACGCTCATGAAAGCTTCAAAGACAAGGATCTGGCTAAGTGATTGGTCAAGATCCGGGTCCAGATGGCTCTTTGGTTGGGTTTGGTCAACTATACAAGAAGAATTGGCATGCAGATTCGAGATTCATCAAAGAGACTGTGTTTGGTAAGAATTTCTCTCAGGTGTTGAAGACTGATCACCACTCATCATCTAAGCAACTCCTCCACCCCTTTACCATCAAGAGTATTACTTTTAGGAATTCTTAATAGGAGAGCTAATCAATATGGTGCAGATTATGTTCTCTCACACGGTGGTTAGCCGAGAGCATCATTGTATCCCTCTCTCGTTCCCTCACACAATAGCTCGCATGTTGAAGGTTGAAAGTCTCTACAAGCATATCAAAGGGACCAACTTTGATGATGTGCTCACTATAGAGAAGGTAACCGAGCTCGTCTCTAAACCTCCTCCATCGAAATTATCTTTACCTGCTACCAGCTCTTCCAGAACTCATTCGAGAGATGTGACCACACCCACTGCCAGCGAGTCTCAAGCATCAGTTGTACATTCTATTCAGCACCAGTGTTCCACCCTTGAAAAGAGGCTTACAGAGATAATTGGTTAGCTCCATCTTATGACAGAGAGACAAGACAAATTAGCTTGTATTACGCAGAATCTTTTGTTCTCACCCACCATCGTGATGCCTAGGGTTTTAAGCTTGTGCTTGTGTATGCCTTTTTGTTTCTATTTTTGCTTCCTAAATGTTTAACTCTTAATCACTAGGTTTTCCCAGCTCACAAAGGTGTAAGGATTTTTAATTCTTATAAAGTATGCCTTATGGTTTCTATAATCTTGTGTTTTATGCTTGGTTACACTTTAATTTTCTATGCTTATTGACTTAATTTGCTTGATTACTGAGTTTAGCTTGCTTGCACTTTCCACTATAATTCCCTTTATATGAATTATTCTTACATTTTTTGATGATTTCAAAAGGGGATAGTAAACAGATTAATATCTTATTCAACTAAGGGTGAAGATATTAGACCAACTTGGTTTAAGGGGGAACAAAGATACTCTTGCTAAGTGTTTTTAGCAAATATATTGAGCTAATTTGTTATATTTGAAATTACTTGTTTAAGCTTCATTGCATATATATAGCTTAAATGGAGTACGCTTTGAAATATATTGAGCTTTATTATTTGAGTGTTTTTCATTATAAAAAGAGAGAAATTGTTGTTTTGAGCTGGAGTATGTAACTATCTAGCTCAATCAATTTTGCTTGCTTTGATGATGATAAACATAAGTATTTGATGTTCATTGTGTTTGATAAGCTTTCTAGGAATAGCACGAGGAGTTAGGAGAGTGCTTTGAAACAAGCGGACTAGCTTAGTCCATAAGGAGACTAGCTTGTAGCCTAGCGGGGAAAGCGAATCTCGCCAAGGCAGAATAAGTGATGAAGTGAAGAATAAAGAAGTGAAAAGAAGAGTTTGGAGATGGAAGGACTATCTTTAAGCAAAGAGAGTCACTGTAAGCTAGTGGATGACACTTCTACATAAAGAGAGAAAATACAAGCAATGGCATGAAAAAGCGAGAGTCTAGACGAGGAATCTTACAACAGTGCATAGAGGATTTGGTCAAGTTAAGGGAAGGACGAGAAGCTAATGATAGGGGAAATGGAAACAGCTGGAGTTTGTTAGAATTCATACCTATGGATGGTGATGAACGGGGATGGCCAAGTTGGACAAATCAGGGACGCACTAAGGGTGTGGAGCGGGTTTCCAATGTGGACAAAGTTGTTACTCAAGAGAAGAAGCGGAAAGCGCATATGAATATTGATGCATTCCAGGAGTGGATTGATCACACGGATCGTTGAGGTGGACTTCTTCATGCCGTTAGATATAGTTTTGCTAAGACTTGGGCGTTAAGTTTAGGAATACTATATATATAGGTGCATTAGTTTATGTTAGGCACACGAGTTTACGAGATGAAGAGTTTATGAGCTAAGAGAGCCAGAAAGCTTTAGAGAGAAAGCTGAGATAGCTAAAAGAGTTAGGAAACTTCACTTGATGAGAGGATATAGCAAGAGCGAATCAGACCGAGTTGAGAGCTATAGGAAAGGTACTTTGTTCTGAGCCCGTTGTGAAGTAAGCGAGTGTTCCAAATCACCTTAGAGCTTGAGAGATATTGCTTGTATTGTGCTGAACGCAGATTGTATTGTGAGGAAGAATTACTTAGAATTAAAACTAGCTCTAGTGTGTAATTTCTCTTGATTAATATAATTTTAGTGGTGAGTTTTATCCCAAGCTTATTAGAAGCTTAGAGTTATAACCTTGGTAAATCCTTGCATTGACCTACAACTACTAAACTCATATTTATAAGTTCAACATTGTAGTAATCCTCCCTTCCACAACTCTAACACACTATCTTACTAGCTTATTGTGTTTAACTTGGAGATTAGACTAGCTTAATTATGTTTTTATCATATACATCTTTTAAACAGTTAAGCAAGCCGATCAAAAGGCTAACTCTTCTATCCGATCCAACACGATCATACAGTTTGTATTGTTGTATTGTGATGTCGTATAGTGTATTTGGTGTGTATTGCTTTACGATCATATATATATTATTTATGCTAATTAGTATAGGTTTATGAAGAGAAGAGAAGAGAAGATGAGGAGATGGACGATGTTCAAGATCAAGACAAAGCTGAAGGAGTACATGTTGCCGATAGAGTTACTGTAATTTATCGGATGCAACCCGCGGTAGCCGCCAAAGACACACCTACGCCCGCCGAACGTCTTATTTTCCAACTAGATTTTTCTTATTTTCTAAATTTGAGAATTATACTATTAATAAGTTGTTAGTTTTGATTTGTTTTCCAGTTATTTAAGTATTATCCTAGGAAGATAGAATCTAGGGTAATCATAAGGGCTATTTCACTAGCCTCTTACCATAATCCCAACATCGATCATCGTACTCTCTATCGTTCAGTATTTTCCATTATCTGAGAGTTTCTTTGACTTTGGGTTGGACTTTATCAAGTTCTGTAAAATACTTTTCTATTTTAATTATCGGTATGAGTAACAAAACTCTAATATTTTAGTAAAGTTAGTAAAGGTATTCAATTGACATTTGTTGTAAGATTTTACAGATTATTCTTATGCAGAAAATTGTACGTTTTTCTGTCGTGGTGAATTGTTGAATGAATATTAGTTGGATTCTAGATTGATCACCTAGGATTGAATTGAATATTTCATACTGCTAGGATAATTTGTTTTGTTTGTAATGTTCTATTCTTTTGAAGTAAACATATAGTTATAGATTATGTTTCAACTAGAATTTATATGTACATAAATTTCTATAGGATAGTCGCTTTGGTATTTTTTATTCTAATGTTCTTTGTATTAATGCCTCATTTTGTTTGAATTATATGCGTTTGTGGTGGTTAACTAATTAGGACATGATTACTAGACATTGTTTGATATGCTAGTTAATTTCATGTAAGAATAGGAACAATCTGCACATAAGTGTAATCCCGGAATTTCTATGATCAACATTACGATTGAATACCGATACGTAGATTCACTAAGACCTTTTCCCATATATTGATAATTTGTTTTACCACTTTCTTAGAATTAGAAATCAGAAAAAACTTATCATTTGTTGATTTGCTTGGTAGAAACTTATTACAAGGTGATAGCCTCGTGTGGGTTTGACCCTTACTTGCACTATATTCTTACTTTGTCAGGCTTTAGAAGTTAGTTAAGATTATTAGTTGGCGAGGTTTTGTGTGTCGTAAACTTTGCACATACATCGCTTTTGTAATTCATACGACCAAACAAAAGTGATTGTTGTCATTCAATCAATAGGCACCTTCCTCAATGGTGAGTCATCCAAGAACAACATCATTGCCATCATCAAAGAACAAATTAGGGATTAGAAGAAGGGAAAAAAGGTCCTAAATAAATACTTCTGGCACTGGAACTAGAAATTAAACAATGTGGTCGACTTTGAGACTGTCATTTTGGCTAACTTTTCATAATGTGTGTTAGTTGAGCTTTGATAGTCTTATTAAAGCTTAATCTATTTCTCTTTGTTTTGATGATAACAAACTAATATGTTTAATCTCTTAGTGTTTTTAAGCTTCCCAGATTATTGTAATATCTGTTGGGATGCGCTTAAGCTACTTAGAGATGCGCTTCGACTGTTCTCAGTCGCGCTTAACACCAAGCGAAGAAAGCAAGTTTCGCAAGCGGTGTTGAATAATCCCATTCAAGTCCAGAAGTGAGTTTAGTCGAGCTTATAAGGCATAGAAGATGCGCTTGAATGAAGCCAAGTAAAGGTTGTTCACGAGGTTCCACTAAAGCAAAGGCTGCACGCCGTCGCAGAAGAAAACTGCCGAAATGCAAGGGAAGGCTGGTGAGCGGGAGAATTCAAGGTGTGTGCACAAGAGGTGCGAGAAGAACTTGATATTCTTTGAGACGCAAAACCAGGGATCGCCAGCGTGGAGGAGTTAGTTAGCGAGGTGGGCACGGATTGCTGATGTGACGTGGATCAACAAGTTGAAGAACAAAACCAATTTAATCCAGCCGTTGATTATCTCTAGCAATTTGATCAAGGCACACGGATTGATGAGGTGGCAGCTTGCTAAGTCTAAGTTTGTTACACGAAATTAAGTGTGGGTTGTATCATAAGTTTTGTGTATAAATAGTGGACTGTATCATTCATTCTAAGGGGTTACAAAGTGAGGAAAATCAGAGAGAAGCTAGGAGAGCTTAGTGTTGACTCATTTGTAATCTAGAGTGAAGAGTCATTGTTCTAGAGCTGAATTCTAGTGTTGTAAGAAGAGAGTTTACGAGTGAGCTTCGAGAGTTGAAGCTAGAGTTGTAACCTTCTTCTATCAATACAAAGTAGTGGTAAGTTTTATCCCGAGTCAATTAGTGACTTAGGGTTCTCACCGTTTGATAACTCTTTGTGTACAAATCGAAGTGCGCTTTAAACACTTCAAGCGCGCTTTATTGTTGTCTGACCTCTTCCGCATTTAAGGACATTAGTAAATCGATTACTAAGTGTTCGACAAAGGTCAAGCGCATCTCTAAGTATAAAAGCGCAATTATATACTTGGAGAAGCGCATCTGAAACTTAATGAACTTTAGAGACATTGAACAATAGCTGCATAAACACGAACCTACAATTGGTATCAGAGCTATAGGTTAGCCTATTTGCACTAATCCTTTTGCAGATCATAAGGATTCTGAAGAGTAAGAACATGGCGAACTTCAACCTTGGAATTTCTCTCGCAAAGCCCCACGTACTCGTTGAAGGAGAATTAGAATGGTGGCTAACGATGACAAAGAACAATATCCAAAAAACATACTATCAATGCTAGAAGATCATCGAAAAGGGCGATGAGACGATTGCTCAGAAAAATGACTCCAAATGGGAAGCCAAGGAGTACCAACTTGATACAGGGTCACCCTGAAATGTCGATCTAGGCTCACTAAGCACAACAAATCACTCAAATGGTTAGAAGACACACAAAACAGAATTCAAACAACAAATGCACAAACAAGCAAATCTACTCTAGAATCAATAATGAACATCAAAGGGAAACTAACTTAGACTCAATGACGACTTATATAGGTTTAACCTCAAGATAACTTACCTCCAAATCTACCTAAGGTACCTTGGCATCTCACCAAAACACAATAGGCCGGTTAGTGGGAAATCTAGAGCTTTAACTAGACACATATGACCCTCGGATCAATAGCACCTAGAGACGACCAAAAGACAAGTTTAATGCTCCCATCTCTGTATGACATTAGCTTGATCTTGTAGCCTACAACACACACATGAAGGCCCGGCTTCACAATTCATATCATCTCACCATGAAAACAACCAACCGGTTGATAACTTCCATTAACTTTAACTTTGGCAAAAACTCCCTTTACAACTGAAAATTCTATCTTAAATAGTCAATCCAAGGTCTGGAATTCTACTACCTGAAACTAGAGGGAAATAAGTCCATTTTACCCTTAGACATCCTCTTGAGATCTGGTGTGATCAAGGAGCTATGGACCCACACAAAACATGTAACCGGGTAATGTTCAAAACACAACTTCAACACAAACTGATTTTGGAAGGGAAATCTAGCTAGATAGATGACCTTTTTTGGTCACTTCCACAACATCAAATATGTTGGGGGATGCCTCCTCTAAGGCATAGAACTGGTTTGGGGCTCCACAATAGCCTGTGTTCATCCATAGCTAAGATAGAAGTTACCTTGACAATGTGGGTTGTAAGGTCACTTCTAGGCTTCTTTTTGACCTTGATCTTGTCATGGGTCCTGTGTTTGGCTCATCATGGATTATTTCCTTAGGCTTATTAGGAGGTTCTCCATCATCCAAGGGTCCGGGGATTGGCTCATCATTAGGCTTCTTAGATGGTCCTCCATCATCCTCCCCTTCTTAAAAAGGGCTTGACCTCAACCCTTCATCCTCCATAGGTAGTAAGGACCCCATATCATCATGTTGTTCATCAAGCCTCTCTTCATAGAATGTGAGGTCTGGAGGCAAGCTTGGCTCCATGATCTCCTCCTTGGTTACAAGAAAGTTGCTTTGTTGAGAGAAACGAGCCCGGTTGCTCCCTGTGGTCGGTGTAGTAAGTCTGTTTCCCGCGGTAGTAAGTCTGTTTGTCTGGCTTCTTTTCTCCACTTTCTCACTTGTCTCTTCCTTCTTCCATGCCTTGTTCTTGGAACTCTCTTGCTCCTTTGCCCTCCTCTCTTCTGCAGCTTCACTAATCTGTAAAGGAGTCATAGGCACCAAAGTGACTTGTTTTCCATGAAAATTAAATGTATGCTTATTGGTATACCCATCATGGATCACTTTGTTATCATGTCGCCATGGTCTACCTAACAAGATATGGCATGCATTCATAGGCAAGACATCACATAGGACCGTGTCCTCATAAGCTCCTAGTTTCATAGCTACCTTACATTGTCTATAACTTTAAGTTCACCACATTCATTCATCCAATGCAATTTGTAAGGCCTAGGGCGATGGAAGGTACTAAGGTTCAACTTGTTAACCATATCAGTGCTAGCTATATTACAACAACTACCACCATCAATTATCACATCACAAACCTTATCGTTCACTAGACACCTAGTATGAAACAAGTTTTCTCTCTGGTTATCCTCTACCTCTTGGGTATTAGCATGCAACACTTCTTACACAACAAACTTTCACCTCGTTCAAACTCATATTCATCTCTATTATCATCTCCTAGGTCATCATTATCATGCACATCAATAGGGTCATTTTCTTGTTCACTTTCAGATTCATATTGTCCTAGATGATTTAAGATCATAGTTCTTTTGTTAGGACAATCTCTAGAATAATGACCTTTGCCTTTACATTTAAAGCATTCAATGGAACTAGTTCTATGATTCAAAGTAGAGTTAGAAGGAGTAGTACTTCCTTTGTTGTTTGAGAAGGGGCCTGGGGGCCTTGGTGCTAAACTTGTTTGAGGCTTGTTTGGAGCCTCCTTGTGTGCACCATGGTCTCTAGGAGTAGGCTGCATAGGATCACTCCTAGGGTTCTTCCAAGTGCTAGTAGAACCGACACCACTTCCTCTTAGGTTGCTTGCATTCTTAGCTTTGAACTTCTTCTCCACTTGCATAGCTTTGTGAAGTAACTCAGTGGAGTTGTGGTAGGGATACATATCAACCTCATAGGCTAGGCTAGGGTGTAGGATTATGAGGTACCTAGCCATAGTGGCCTCTTCATCTTCATGGACGTTCGCCTTGATCATAGCCACTTGCATGGTATTAAAGGCTTCTTCTGCACTTATAGATCCTTGTTTGATGGTTTCAAGTCTTTGCTTGAGCTCTCTGGAGTAGTGGGCAGGGATGAACCTCCCTCTTACCAATTCCCTCATCTCATCCCATGTCTCAACTGGTGGCTCATGATGTAGTCTTCTCTCCTTCACCAAATGGCTCCACCACTTCATGGCATAGCCTTGAAACTCTAGGCCTGCTAGTTGGATCTTCCTTGCTTCTGGAAAGTTATGGCACATCCACACTTGCTCAATCTTCTCTTCCCACACCATGTAGACATCTGGATCACATCGTCCCTCAAAGGAAGGAATGGTCACCTTGACCCTTCCTAGACCATCTTCATCTCTTGGCCTTTGCATGTTCCTAGGCCTCCTTCCCCACATGGTGTAATCATCATTGGTTTCCTCCTGAAATTCATGAGCAAACTCATCTTGCCTTAAGTAAGGGTTATAACCAGGATGTACCTCTCTTGGCCTCCTTATAGGAGGCAAGGGTGGCTCTTGTGTGACTATAGCTCTTGGTGGAGGTGTGGGTATATGGTACCTCCTTTGGTACTCAAGGTCTTGTTGCCTTTGGTTGGAAAAAACATCTTTTTGAGGTGGAAGGGGTCTCCTTGATCCTTCTCCTACTTCAAAGTGTGTAGGCATCCTTAGTGGTGGTGGAGCTTGTGGGACCATACTAGATTCCATAGTGTTGATTCTTCCAGCAAGTGTAGTGACTTGCTCGGTCAAGTTCCTCAAGAGAACCATCATCTCTGGCCTATGAGTGTGACTTTGATGTGTGGGTGCCTCTCTCATAGGCCTTACAGGGCTCCTTGATCCTCTTTGGGAGCCATTTACAGAGTCTCCATCCCCTGGATTGTTCATGATAACAAACTAGACAACAAACAAGTCAAGTCAGCTTAATAATCAATGTAGCCGGGTAGTCAACTTTACCTTGAGCGTTCTCGGAATCCACTCGTTCCTTTTGTCTGCAATTCCTGATTTAGAAATTATAGCAACCAAATATTAAGCACACCAAAATTCAAAGGATTTGGATCCGAGGCTCTATGGTTAAAACACTAGCCAAGTTGACAACTAAGGCTGTTTCTCGGTAGAATGCTAGGGTTATCCGGGTGACTAACTAGGGCTTAGGCCAAATTGAAATTGACTCGTTCCTTCTACCTATCTTTTGGACTTTTAAACTAGACCTCTGGAAATAACAATTTGCAAATTTTCACAAGATTTGGGCCCGGGGCTCTATGACTAAAACACTAGCCAAGTTGATAACTAAGGCTTTCTCGGTAGGATGCTAGTGTTATCCGGGTGACAAACTAGGGCTTAGGCCAAATTGAAATTGACTCGTGCCTTTCTACCTAGCTTTTGGACTTTTAAACTAGACCTCTGGAACTAACAATTTGCAAATTTTCACAAGATTTGGTCCCGGGGCTCTATGATTAAAACATCGCCAAATTCAACCAAAACACTTGTATCCGGGTAAGTTGATTTGAACACTTTAAGCTAATTAGAAGGCAAGGAAAAGTTGTAGGAGAATACCTTAGACTTTATCCTTATAGTGTGCCTCCAGAAGTGTCCACCTTGTCCAATTCAATGTCAAGAATGAGGGTAGGGATGCAAGAGATTAACCTTTTAGCAAGGATTGCCGGTTAGGACTAGATGTGGCTTGGCCTTTGGGTTAGGCTAAGAGGCACATTGCAATCCTCTTCCTCCGTGGTTGGCTAATGTATTACAGACCTGGACCGTGTTTTAGAACAACTTACAGACTCAGACTCAACATTTAAACACTTGGGTTCACCTTCTTTTAACAATTGAACCCGGTTCTTTCAAAGCCCTTCTTTTTGGCATTTTCTTTTAATGAGAAACTAAAATTAATAAAAGAAATTAATAAACTTGAAAGATACCAACTTAATGTGTAATCTGGTGGTTCAAATGAGGCCTGAAATGTAGGAGAGAGGGCCGTGGGTAGTTCTTCTCACTCGTTCAAAGAGAATCCCTAAATTGTAGGAACCAACTTTCAAACGTGTTAATGAGGCTATTTCTGACGCCCTTTTAATTATTTTAAAGAATTTATTTTTGAAATATCTCCCCCACGTTATCAGTGCCAGGTAGCAGTTAGGGGTGCTAGGGACGTGTTTGGCCTAAGGGTGGCTCAAGGCTTTTGAGAAGTTGTCTCCACCGCAGGTGGTTGCCGGGAAGGGTGCTGGATTGGGGGATTCTTGACAAATCCTTGGCATTTGACTCAAAACTTTCTTAAGAAACTTTAAAGATCTCGTCCTTACATATCTCCCTGCAAAATTTCAAAGCAATCAAATTAGTTTAACGTTTTCAAATCGGAAACTCAAAACCGGAAGGTAATTGTTTTTGTTCTTGACAACAATGGAGTCATCAAGGGTTTTTGGATTTGAGGACGGATTTGATCAAGTGAACCACTCTTGCTCTGATACCACTTTGATACAGGGTCACCCTGCAATGTCTATCTAGGCTCACTCAGCACAACAAATCACTCAAATGGTTAGAAGACACACAAAACAGAATTCAAACAACAAATGCACAAACAAGCAAATCTACTCTAGAATCAACAATGAACATCAAAGGGAAACTAACCTATACTCAATGACGACTTAGATAGGTTTAACCTCAATATAACTTACCTCCAAATCTACCTAAGGCACCTTGGCATCTCACCAAAACACAATAGGCCGGTTAGTAGGAAATCTAGAGCTTTAACTAGACACACATGACCCTCGGATCAATAGCACCTAGAGACGACCAAAAGACAAGGTTAATGCTCCCATCTCAGGCTTACATTATCTTGATCTTGTATCCTACAACACACACATGAAGGCCCTGCTTCACAATTCATAGCATCTCACCATGAAAACAACCAACCGGTTGATAACTTCCATTAACTTTAACTTTGGCAAAAACTCCCTTTACAACTGAAAATTGTATCTTAAATAGTCGAACCAAGGTCCGGCCTTCTACTACCTGAAACTAGAGGGAAATAAGTCCATTTTACCCTTAGACATCCTCTTGAGATCTAGTGTGATCAAGGAGCTATGGGCCCACACAAAACATGTAACCGGGTAATGTTCAAAACACAACTTCAACACAAACTGATTTTGGAAGGGAAATCTAGCTAGATAGATGACCTTTGTTGGTGACTTCCACAACATAAAATATGCTGGGGGATGCCTCCTATAAGGCATAGAACTGGTTTGGGGCTCCACAATAGCCTGTGTTTATCCATAGCTAAGCTAGAAGTTACCTTGCCAATGTGGGTTGTAAGGTCACTTCTAGGCTTCTTTGACCTTGATCTTGTCATGGGTCCTTTGTTTGGCTCATCATGGATTCATTCCTTAGGATTCTTAGGAGGTTATCCATCATCCAAGGGTCCGGGGCTTGGCTCATCATTAGGCTTCTTAGATGGTCCTCCATGATAACTAATGGAGAAAAACGCCAAAGCACGTCAGCTCATCCTCAATGCGCTTTCCAAGAAAGACATTGATAAGTTAATGTATCTTCCCACTGCTAAAGAGATGTGGACAACCATCATCAATATGCATTCAGGTAGTGAGGAAATGAAAGACAACCGACTATTTGAGCTGAACCGTGAATTTTGCTCCATTAAAATGGGTGAAAACGAGCTTGTCTCTGACTACCATTCTCGATGTCAAATTCTATATGATAAAATGCTATCCGCTGGAATGGAAAAGAAAGAATGGGAGTACTCAATGGAATTCATCCATGGGGTGAATTCCAAGTATGCTACTCTAAAGCAGATTCTTCTTCAATCCAAAGCGACACGAGAGCTACCTATTTCTGTGCTTGCAGGAAAATTCAAGGTACAAGAGATCAAGAACAATGAAGAGAAACACTCAAAACGAGAAACCAAGGGCATGGCGCTCAAGATCTCTCGCGTTCTCCAGAAATTAGAGAATGATGATGAAGGATATGGTGATGATGATAGAGATGTCGCCATGATGACCAAGGTAGTGAAGAAGTTCTTTAAAAGGCAAGGTGGCTTCAAGTGCGATCCAACAGCCAAGCAACCCGATGTCCGGGACTTTACATGCTTCAATTGCAATGAGAAGGGACATCTAGCCAAGGCGTGTCTTCATGCCAAGGTGAATCCTAGCTTGAGCTCCACCAAGCAGCCCCCTAAACAAGCGTTTGTCACGCTTTGGGGTGAATCAGACGATGACTCTGAAGATGGAGCTTAAGCAGACGTGTGCTTGATGGCTGGTGATGGATCCGATTCAGACTCTGGATCTGAAATAGAGGTAGCCAATCTAAACCTTGACATTTTGCCTAAGCGCAACCTTGTTTTCCTTTTAAGAGAACTGATGGTTGAACACAAGTCTCTAGCTACTGAAGCTAGAGAATAGCTGGTTGAACTTAATTTCTAAAAAGGAAGTTATAGTTGAGCTTTCCAAGCGTTTGCATTACAGGCCCGAACTCATTTCTAAATCTTGTGAGTGTTGTCATGGAAACGGGTTGGAAAGGAACTCTGACTAAACTAAGGACGTAAAGCTTGATCAGATTATCTCCAAGCTTGACGACCTGACTAAGCTAGTAGAGGCAAGGTCTGTTTCTCAAACAGTCTTTGTCAAAGCTAGACCTGGCCTGGGCTATGACCCTCAGGAGTCTTCTTCTAAAACCAGCTTTCCTTAAACAAGTGACTATTCTGAGAAACTTAAGTTACTTGAACAAGACTTGACTACCTACAAGAGTGAAAACTCTCATTTAAAAAGCAGAATCAATGTTCTTGAGGAACAACCATCCGAAACCAAAGAATGGTTTCATGGGGAAAAAGCGCACCACTTATATGTGAAACAAGTGCGAACCCCTACTCAGCCTATGAAACTTGAGAAGAAAGCACCATTTCGACCAGGGAAAGGGAAGTATGGTTACGTGAGAGGTAACCATTACTGCACATTTTGTGGTAAAAATGGACATGATAGGCGTGAGTGTGAGGAGCTGAAAGTCCTCAAAAACAAGCCTTATAAGCCAATGGCTAAACTTGAGGGAAAGCATACACGTCGTTGACATTCACCTGTCAAGAACGATTGCGCTTCAGCACGCAGAGGTGCGCATCATGAAGCGAGACCTTATATAGTGCTAGATTTAAATAATCCTAGCTATTATGAGCCAGTCCAAAAGACTAGTTCAACAATAGCTATGTCTAATGTTCCCTCGAAGCGCAAGCTTCGTTGGGAGATCAAAGCTTGATTTCTTCGTTTGCAGGTTGGAATGCAGAGTAGGTGGTATATCGACAACGGATGTTGGTGTCACATGACGGGCGATCCAACATTACTACTCTCATTTCAAGCTAAGGAGGGAGGCAACGTATCCTTCGGTGACAAGAAGCAGGGAAGAATCAATGCTCGAGGCAGCGCACATCTAAACAAGTCAATACAAATCAAAGATGTGAATTTAGTAGAGAGCCTCCGGTTCAATCTACTCAGTGTAGCCCAGTTGTGCGACCAAGGGGGAAACAAGGTATGGTTCAGCACAAGTGAATGTGTAGTGGTCAGCCCTGATCAAGAGATACTTCTAAAGGGTAAGCGCATCGACAACACATACATGTTCGACCACTCCTACTCCCCTAAGGGCAACCTGTGCCTCGCTACACTCGAAGAGACGACCAGTCTTTGGCATAAGAGAATGGGACACGCTAGTCTACATCTACTCAACAAGCTTCAGTCCAAAGATATGGTTCGTGGTCTTCCATGCATCAAAGTGGAATCCATGACTTCATGCTCACATTGCTCCAAGGCCAAAGCGACAAGAAGCTCCTTTCCTTCTATTAAGGTAGTGCAGACCAAGGCTCCTCTAGAGCTTCTCCACATGGACTTATGTGAACCACTACGTACTCAGAGTAAGGGAGGTAATCGCTACATTTTCGTTATAGTTGATGACTATTCTCGCTACACCTGGACTCTCTTCTTAAAAGACAAGAGCGAAACCTTTGAAAAGTTTCGTACTCATGCGCTTTTCTTAGAAAAGAGTTTGGGGCTCCCCATTTGTGCAATTCATTCTGAGAATGGAACCGAATTCAAGAATGGAGAGTTCTTAGCATTTTGTGATGAAAGGGGTATAGATCATAATTTCTCTATTCCTAGAACCCCTGAGCAAAATTAAGCGCAAGAATAGGACTCTACAAGATATGGCACGAACAATGGTACTCTCTAGTGGTATCACTTCATACTATTGGGCACAAGCTGTGAGCACGGCATGTTATATTACTAACCGAGCCTTGTTAAGGCCAATCCTAGAGAAAACTCCATATGAATTTCTCAAAGGACGTACACCTAATATCTCTCACTTACGAGTGTTTGGTTGCAAGTGTTACGTCAATAATAATGGGAAGGATCTCTTGGGTAAATTTGATGCTAGGAACGACGATGCTATCTTTCTAGGTTATGCTTCTTCTAACAAGGGGTATAGAGTGCTCAACCTGAGGACTCAGAGGGAAGAAGATAGTATTCATGTGAAATTTGATGAAGGACAACTTGATAGCACAGAGGAAATGAATGACTATCCATTTTTTAGCCCTGATCTACCTCCAGCTTCTCCACACATTCCTCAAGCTCGACCTTCTACGACTTCTACAAGTATAGAAAGTGACGATGATGATTGTGGTGGTTGCGCTTCTCAACCTTCCTCCAGAAGTAGGCAATTCAAGTGATGAAGCTACTCTAGAGGACAACACTCAGAATATAGATCAAGGAAGTGGACCATTCGACAATGATCAAGCTACACCTTCATCATCTTGCTCAGGTCAGGTAACACCCTCAGTTACTTCAGCTGGACCTTCTAGCTCTCAAGCGGGATCTAGCAGTGGTCAAGCGCAACCTGACAGCCCCTAAGCGGGGCCAAGTGACCAATCTGGTGGAAATAGAGCCTTGTCCAAGACTACAACGATGAAGCTACCAGACAATACTGAGGTCACAGTGCGAGATTACCAACAAATGAATTCCCATCCAGTTTCGGCAATCATATCTCAGTTTGACAAAGGTACCCAAAGTCGCTCTAACGTTCTTAACTTGCTTGCTTGTAGTGCTTTTGTGTCTTTAGAGGAACCAAAGAACATACAAGTCGCGCTTCAAGATCCAGACTGGATTATTGCTATGCAAGAAGAGTTAGAAGAGTTCAAGCACAACCAAGTATGGCATCTAGTGCCCCGGCCAGGTGATAGAAGCATTATTGGTACGCGTTGGGTATTCAGGAACAAACTGGATGATAGTGGAGCAGTGGTTCGTAACAAAGCTCGACTTGTTGCACAAGGATACAATCAACAAGAAGGCATTGATTATGATGAAACATACGCACCAGTTGCTCGGCTAGAGGCAATTTGCTTGTTGATCGCTTACACCGCACATAAAGGATTCAAGCTGTATCAAATGGACATGAAGACTGCTTTCCTCAATGGTGATTTGAACGAGGAGGTGTACGTCAAGCAACCACCAGGTTTTGAAGATCCAGATTATCCTGATCACGTGTACTTCCTAGACAAAGCGCTTTATGGTCTTAAGCAAGCCCCTCACACTTGGTATGAATGTGTATCGAAGTATCTACTTGCTAATGGCTACATGAGAGGTTTGGTGGACAAGACCCTCTTCATCAGGGAAGCAAAGGGCGATATCCTTATTGTCCAAATTTATGTTGATGATATTATTTTTGGTTCTACTAACTTGCAGCTTGTAGAGGATTTCAAGAATACCATGAGGCTCAAGTTTAGCATGAGCATGATTGGTGAGCTCAAGTACTTCCTCGGGCTTCAAGTGAACCAACTGGAAGATGGCATAGAAATAAATCAACAAAAATACATCAAAAAGCTCCTCAAGAAATATCAAATGGAAGGTAGCAAACCATGTCCTACACCACTCTCAACCACTACAAAACTGGATAAAGATCTTATGGCTGAGAAGGTAGACCAAACTATGTCTAGAGGTATGGTTGGCTCCCTTATGTATTTAACTGCTTCGAGACCTGATATTGTCTTTGTTGTTAGTGTTTGTGTTCGCTCTCAGTCAGACCCTCACGCTTCTCACCTAACTCTTGTAAAGCGCACCCTTAGATATCTTAAGGGGTCTGACGATTTATGTCTTTGGTACTCCAAAGGAGGCGGTCTTTATCTTGTTGGCTACACTGATGCAGATTATACAGGTTATTTAGCAGACTGTAAGAGCACAAGTGGGATGGCACAGTTCCTTGGACCATGTCTTGTATCGTGGGGATCCAATAAGCAGAACTGTATTGCGCTTTCAACGACAGAAGCAGAGTACATAGCCACAGCGCAATGTAGTGCTCAAGTATTGTGGATAAAGCAATAGCTCGTTGACTACTGTATTAATCTAGACACTATTACTATCTATTGTGATAATACCAGCGCAATATGTGTCTCCAAGAACCCAGTACATCACACACGAACTAAGCACATCAATGTACGACACCACTTTCTACGTGATCATGTGGAGCGCAAGAATATCGAGCTTAGTCATGTATCTTCAGAAGGGCAGATAGCTGATATTTTTACTAAAGCGCTTAATCGACAGGTCTTTTTAAACCTTCGGGTTCAGCTTGGCCTTATGCGACTCCATTAGCTTTGAGGCAATGGCCCTGTAAGTATTTCCCTATTTGCCTAGAATTAGCGAGCTTAGTATCAAGGTATGAACTATGGTAGCTTGCGCTTGATAGCTTTGGTTTATTCATGCTTTATGGTTGTAACCTTCTTCTATCAATACAAAGTAGTGGTGAGTTTTATCCCGAGTCAATTAGTGACTTAGGGTTCTCACCGTTTGATAACTCTTTGTGTGCAAATCGAAGTGTGCTTTAAACACTTAAAGCGCACTTTATTGTTGTCTGACCTCTTCCGCACTTAAGGAAATTAGTAAATCGATTACTAAGTGTTCTACAAAGGTCAAGCGCATCTCTAAGTATAAAAGAGCAATTATATACTTGGAGAAGCGCATCTGAATCTTAATGAACTTTAGAGACATTGAACAATAGCTACATAAACACGAACCTACAGTGTGTGTACAAACAATTAAGTATTTTGTAGGTTTGGAGTGACGTGGTAAAAATGGTTATTGCTAGCGTTAACTGTCATAGTGTCATTGATGCTTGTGTATTGCATAGTTAAGAATTTCATAGGTGCCTTGTTAAGTATTTTGTAGGTGACTTGTTCTGTGTTAAACAATAATGCTTGTGGAAAGTAGATTGTGTTAAATATTTTGCAGTTATGTGTTTGTGTTCTTCAAATTGATATGTTATATGCTTGTATTATTTTTAGCATGATATGTAATTTAGCTTGCAACTATCATAAATATCCAATGTCACAAATCCTAACAACATCATGTCACAAATTTCATAAAAGCATGTCACAGACTTCATAAGAACATAGAAAATGTTATATAATACCTAAAATATAATACCAACATAGAGTGTTCAACAAAACCAACAACATAGAAAGGGAAATCAACAGCGAGAGTCTTCAAAAAAACACATTCATAACAAAAGAAACAACATAGACATTGAAAAGACATTAATAGTCTTCAACAACCTTCAAGTCTTTGAGCTTTGAAGATGCGTACTTTGTATAGGCAACGTCCAACATAACCACAAATTATGTCAAACGACACTGCATCATGCTTGGACTCTCCGTTGTCTCATACAAAATATCTCCACCCACATCCTAACCTATACTGATTTTGGTTGAATTTCAGTGTGACTGGCCATTCTTGATTGCCATAAGAAGGATAGTGGTGCGGCCCCTTGAACATCTCTAGAAAACCATCATCATGTTCAAGTGGGAAAGTTTTCATAATATAATAGATTCTCTTAGAAAAAGAAAAATATTAATAGAATATGAAGAAAAAAACACATGAAAATACCAAGCGACAATCTTCCTCCACAAACTTTTCTTCTTTCTGAAGAACTCTTTGTTTAGTAGCCTTAGGATTTGGCTTATTTTCAACCTCAGTGATGATTCGATGACTATGGGATGAGAAGGATGAGTGATGCAATCCTAGCATGCAATCAGATAATCCGAAGTGAACGTGAGGAAACCTCAACCCTGGCGTCCTCCTTAGACGAATATTTAGTATATATTTATTACGCATTTTATTATTAATTAGCATTTTCATATTTTTATGAATTTCCTATTTTGGGTGTGAGCTTCTCTTATGCTTAAGAGGGTTGACTCATTGTTAAAATAAGGCCCAAGCCCACTGGGATTTTGGAAAGTCTCATTTGGCTATATATACCCTGCTTGTATTCCTTTTACAATTACGTTGCGTTTATGCAATTTAGAAGTTGAGATTATCTCCTCCTTTGCATCGGCGTCAAACTCGGTTTGGGCTCACACTCCATGTTCCATTATCATTACTCGTTCTAGTTCCCAGACACAATAAAACACAAATCGATGACCGAGTGAATGTGCTCGATCTAGATCTGCACCCGAGATGAAACAACACCCTACATCGTTTTTTGTATCAGTTGGTATCAGAGTGCCAGTCTATTAAGCCACCGAAGTCTTTGATCCGAAACCATCCCCGGTACTGTTTTCATCATCCATCACCATACATCTCCATCATCTTCTTCAACACACATCATCCTCATCACCATTCACACCTACAAGCATCTTTCCCGTTTTTAGGCTGAGACACCTTGATAGAATCTCTATAACTTCCTTCTCGTAAAATATTTTTATCTGAAATTTTGAGGAAGAAAACTAGACTCAACAATCGAAATCCTCTAACTGGAATGGTTACATTTGGAGTTGTGAGGAGGGAGAACGGAATTTTACGAGACGGACCAACATTTAGAAGATTTCGTGACGAGAGTTTCAAGCGTCGTGCGCATTGAACTTCAGTTTTGGAGGTGGACACCATGATCTTCGACATACATCATTGCGTTCAAGTTTGCTCTATCCTTTGGGCTGCTTGTATGAAGTTAAGGCAAAGACGATGAGCCAAATCCTTGGAGTTACAAAGTTGGAGACAAACGTTTGGTCTTACTTTCAAAGCTTTTAAGTCTCTCTCATTTCATTACGTGAAAGTTACACATATTGTTTTTTCTTGTAATTGATTCTTTCAGCCATTACATAAAAGAAACAAAGTATATAAGGAGAGATTATTGAGTTTGAAAGTAACGAGTGATTAAAAAAGAGAGATTTTCTTTTTGGAAAATTCAAGATGGCCCATATACATCATGAGCGTTTCGAAGGCTATGAAGACGAGTTTTTGGATTAGGTCCTCGCACATGACTTATTACTTTACCCAAAGAAATTTTGAAGAATTCAAGCATCAACCGCTTCACCAGCTATGCCCTTACTTGGTGGAATCGTGAAGAGGATTACCGTCATTACCGTCGTTGGCAACCCCTCATCACATGGGAACAACTTGTTTATGTTATGACAAAATATTTTGTTCCGGATGTTGAAACTAAAGCCTATGAATCCAGCTGTAAGGAATGAACTAGGACATACTCAGAGTGTATCCACCTTCGACCAAGATCGCATCCATTGGACTCCACCGTGCAATTTACACAACCACTTGAGCATTGCTCTGAGCATGCTCCAGATTGACTATTTGGTCTCACCATAGCATCACAATCTCAGAGTTGCATCCACAAAAACATGATGACGTTAGGGAGCATCACTCTCTCGATAAGGTGTGAGTTGCAGTTGTGGACGTCGGAGTCGTGGCCAAATACTCCAAAATACATCTTACTTCAAAACCATTGTCCTAGCTGAGCTCACAACAATACGATGCGACATGGACATGATGCATATCAATATCTGCGAGGTCTCTCTTCGGTTTTCCCCCAACACACCTGCTCTGAAGTCTTTGGCACCACTTACAAGCGATATCCTTACTCTACCTCATCTTGCTTCGGATAAGGGCAAGGGCGTCGCTTCCTCTCTGACGTCACCCACCCTCCATGTTCCGCTCCGGCACCTGACTCTACAATCACTACCACCTGTGTGCATGTGCTTCTAGTGCCCAATTGTCTTCCCCTTGTGATCACCTCGGCACCATCTTCGATGGCCTACAAGAAGTTGTTCGTGTCACCCCCAGTTCTAGATCCAACAAAATTGAACGAGTCTGAGGAACCTATGGCACATCCTATAGTAGTGTCCATCATCTCTACCGCGTTGTCCAAGCTAAAGGAGAAGATCATTCCAGCATCAGAGCCGTTCATATTGAAGTGCCTAGTGTGGGTCATGTGCCATACATAGAGTCCATACTTTCTTTGACGCATGCACACTTTCTCTCTCATTCTCCTACATGTTTGAAGCGGGGACGCTTTGATTCCAAGAGAGGGATAAATTGTTTTCTTTGTAATGTTCATTTCTTTTGAAGCAAACATACAGTTTTAGATTATGTTTCAACTAGAATTTATATGTACAAAATTTCTATAGATAGTCATTTTGGTATTTTTTTTATTTTAATATTCTTTGTGTTAATGTCCCATTTAGTTTGAATCATATGTGTTTGTGGTGGTTAACTAATTAGGACAGGATTACTACTCTGTTTGATATGCAAGTTAATTTCATGTAAGAATAGGAACAATCTGTACGTAAGTGGAATCCTGGAATTTCTATGATTAACATTACTATTGAATACAGATACGTAGGTTCACTAAGACTTTTTCCCATATATTGATAATTTGTTTTTCCACTTTCTTAGAATTAGAAATCACAAAAAAAAAACTTATCATTTATTGATTTGCTTGGTAGAAACTTATTACAAGTTGATAGCCTCGTGTGGCTTCGACCCTTACTTGCACTATATTCTTACTTTTTTAGGCTTTAGAAGTTAGGTAAGATTATTAATTGGCGAGATTACATGTCTCGTAAACTTTGCATATACATCGCTTTTGTAATTCATACAACCGGACAAAAGTGACTGATGTCATTCAATCAATAGGCACCTTCCTCAAGGGTGAGTCATCCAAGAACAACATCATCGTCATCATCAAAGAACTAATTGGGGATTAGAAGAAGGGAAACAAGGTCCTCAACATATACTTCTGGCACTGCAACTAGAAATTAGAGAATGTGGTTAACTTTGAGATTGTCATTTTGGATAACTTTTTATAATGTGTGTACAAACAATTAAGTATTTTGTAGGTTTGGAGTGACGTGGTAAAAATGGTTATTGCTAGCACTAACTGTCACAGTGTCACTGATGCTTGTGTATTGCATAGTTAAGAATTTCATAGGTGCCTTGTTAAGTATTTTGTAGGTGGCTTGTTATGTGTTAAACAATAATGCTTATGGAAAGTGGGTTGTGTTAAATATTTTGCAGTTATGTGTTTGTGTTCTTCAAATTGATATGTTATGTGCCTATACTATTTAGCATGATATGTTATTTAGCTTGAAACTGTCATAAATATCCAATGTCACAAAATCCTAACAACATCATGTCACAAATTTCATAAAAGCATGTCACAAACTTCATAAGAACATAGCAAATGTTATACAGTACCTAAAATATAATACCAACATAGAGTGTCCAACAAAACCAACAACATAGAAAGGGAAATAAACAACTAGAGTCTTAAAAAAACACATTCATACCAAAAGAAACAACATAGACATTGAAAAGGCATTAATAGTCTTCAACAACCTTCAGGTCTTCGAGCTTTGAAGATGCGTACTTTGTAGAGGTAATGTCCAACATAACCACAAATTCTGTCAAACAACATTGCATCATTCTTGGACTCTCCATTATCTCATACAAAATATCTCTACCCACATCCTAACCTATACTGATTCTGGTTGAATTTTAGTGTGACTGGCCATTATTAATTGCCATAAGAAGGATAATGGTGCAGACCCTTGAACATCTCTAGAAAACCATCATCATGTTCAAGTGGGAGAGGTTGCATAATATAATAGAATCTCTTAGACAAAGAAAAATATTAATAGAATGTGAAGAAAAAAACACATGACAATACCAAGCGACAATCTTACTCCACAAAACTTTTCTTCTTTCTAGATTTTTGATATACTTTTGAACTCTTTGTTTAGTAGCCTTAGGATTTGGCTTCTTGTCAACCCAATGATGATTCTATGACTATGGGATGAGAAGGATGAGTGACGAAATCCTAGCATGCAATTAGACAATCCGAAGTGAATGTGAGGAGACCTCAACCGTGGCGTCCTCCTTAGACAAATATTTAGTATATATTTATTACGTATTTTATTATTAATTATCATTTTTTTGTTTTTATGCATTTCCTATTTTGAGTGTGAGCTTCTCTTATGCTTAAGAGGGATGACTCATTGTTAAAATAAGGCCCAAGCCCAGTAGGGTTTTGGAATGTTTCCTTTGGCTATATATACCCTGCTTGTATTACTTTTACAATTACGTTGAGTTTATGAAATTTAGAAGTTGAGATTATGTCCTCCTTTGCATCGGCGTCAAACCCGGTTCGGGCTCGCACCTCCACGTTACATTATCATTACTAGTTCTAGTTCCCAAACACAATCGAACAGAAATCGATGACCGAGTCAATGTGCTCGATCTAGATCCGTGCCCGAGATGAAACAACACCCTACATCGTTTTTTGTATCAGTTGGTATCAGAGCGCCAGACGATTGAGCCACCGAAGTCTTTGGTCCGACACCATCCACCGTACTTTATCTTCATCCATCACCGTAGATTTCAATCATCTTCGTCAACACACATTATCCTCATCACCATTCACACCTACATGCATTCTTCCCATTGCTAGGCTGAGACACCTTGGTAGAATCTATATAACTTCCTTCTCGTAAAATATTTTTTCCTCAAATTTTGAGGAAGAAAACTAGACTCAACAATAGAAATCCTCTAACTGTAATCGTTACATTTGGAGTTGTGAGAAGGAAAACACAATTTTATGAGATGAACCAACATTCAGAATATTTGGTGACGAGAGTTGTCGGCGTCGTGCGCATTAAACGTCGGGTGACGGAGGCAGCCACCATGATTTTTGACATCCATCAATACGTTCAAGTTTGCTCCGTCCTTTGGGATACTTGTATACTGTTAAGGAAAATATGATAAGCCAAATCCTTGGAGTTACAAAGTTGGAGACGAACGGTTGGTCTTACTTTCAAAGCTTTTAAGTCTCTCTCATTTAATTATGTGAAAATTACATACATTTTTTTTGCTTGTAATTGATGCTTTCGGCCGTTACATAAAAGAAACAGATTATTTAAGGAGAAATTATTGAGTTTGAAAATAACGAGTGATTAAAAAAGAGAGATTTTTTTGGAAAATTCAAGATGGGCCCACATACATCATGACCATTTTGAAGGCTATGAAGACGAGTTTTTGGATTGGTCCTTGCACATGACTTATTACTTTAGCCAAATAAACTATGAAGAATTCAAGCATCAATGACTTCACCGGCTACGCCCTAACTTGGTGGAATCGTGAAGAGGAGTACCGTCATTACCATCATTGGCAATCTATCATCACTTGGGAACAACTTGTTTATGTTATGACAAAATATTTTGTTCTGGATATTGAAACTAAAGCCTATGCATCCAGCTGTAAGGAACGAACTAGGACATACTCAGAGTGTATCCACCTTCAACCAGGATCACAACCATTGGACTCCACCGTGCACTTTACAAACCACTTGAGCATTGCTCTGAGAATGCCCCAGTTTGACTACTCGGTCTTACCATAGCATCCGATTCTCAGAGTTGCATCCACACCAACATGATGATGGTAGGGAGCATCACTCTCTCGAGAAGGTGTTAGTTGCAGTTGCGGACGCCGGAGTTGTGGCCAAAGACTCCTAAACCACTACATCTTACTTCAAAACCATTGTCCTAGCTAAGCTCACAATGATACGATGCGACATGGACATGATGCATATCAACATCTGCGAGGTCTCTCTTAGGTTGTCCCCCAACACGCGTGCTCTGACGTCTTTGGCACCACTTACAGGAGATATCCCTAGTCTACCTCCTCTTGCTTCAGATAAGGGCAAAGGCGTCGCTTCCTCTCCGACGTCACCCACCCTCCATTTTCCGCTTTGGCACCTGACTCTACAATCACTACCACCAGTGTGCATGTGCTGCCAGTGCCCACTAGTCTTCCCCTTGTGATCACCTCGGCACCCTCTTCGATGGTCTACAAGGAGTTGTTCATGCCGCCCCCAGCTCTAGATCCCACGAAATTGAGCGAGTCTGAGGAACCTATGGCACATTCTTTAGTAGCGTCTATCATCTCTACCGCGTTGTCCAAGCCAAATGCAAGATCATTCCAGCACCAGAGATGTTCATATTGAAGTGCCTAGTGTGGGTCATGTGCCCTACATAGAATCCATACTTTCTTTGACGCATGCACACTTGCTCTCTCTTGCTCCTACATGTTTGAAGCGGGGACGCTTTGATTACAAGAGAGGGATAATGATGTAATCCTTTCATCCAATCAGGCAATCTGAGATGAACTTGAGGAGACCTCAACCCTGGCGTCCTTGTTGGATGAATATTTAGTATATAATTATCATGTATTTTATTATTAATTAGCATTTTAATGTTTTTATGCATCCCCTATTTTGAGGGTGTGTTTCCCTTATGCTTAATAGGGCCGACACATTGTTAGAATAAAGCCCAAGCCCACTAAGGTTTTGGCAGGTATCCTTTTGCTATATATAGCCTGCTTGTATTCCTTTGACAATTAGATTCAATTATGCAATTTAGAAGTTGAGATTATCTCCTTTTTTGTATCAACATCAAACCCGGTTTGGGCTTGCACCTCCACGAGCCATTAGCATCACTCCTTCTAGTTCTCGAACATAATCAAACACAAATCGACCACCCAATGAACGTGTTCGATCTGGATCCGCGCCCAAGACGAAACAGCACCCTGCATCATTTTTGTATTAGTGAGGAGCTTTGGAACCCCAAGATGAAGAGGAATCAGTGGAATTGGTGCACCACTCTATAAATGAGGAGCTTAGGTTTATTATTACATTAGTACTAGCCAAAATTAATCTGCTTAAAAGGTTACATGGAAAAAGAATGGAAAGGAGGGAGAAAGAGATATGCTTATAAAAGGGGGAAAATATGGCTATTTAATGATGGATGAGAGAATCTTCAGTCAGTTTCCTAGGGTTAAAAAACAGTTGGACTGTATTTATGAAAAAAAATTCAAATGCTTTTTGACCACCCTTTTTTACCTTAATATATTGGGAAACACAAAGTTCCAAACAATTAGACCAAAATGCATGGTCTCTTTTAAATGTGGCGGATACATTGACCAAAATATAAGTTAAAAACCAATTCAAATGAAACATAATATTGTCATAAAATTAACTGAATAAAATAAAAACAAAAATTCATAAAATTCTCATTCATAACAGAAGAAAAACAACATATTGTCATACAAACATATAATATAAAAATAAAAATCATAAAACATACATTGCCATTAATAATAGAGGAAATTGAACATCACCTAAACCAAAATCTAGAACATAACTCGTTAATGATAATAGCTAAACCTTACATAACAATAACAATCAAAATACGTATCCTATTTGAACCTCCTTCCTTAATTGTTCAGGGTTGAGGTGTTCTAACTCTAATACTAAGATCACACCAACATGTAATTTCATTATATGAGTTGTAGCACTGGGCATGGGTTGCGTAAACCCGAAACGCGGACCAGACCGAAAAGACCACATCGTAGATATTTCGGACCGGTCTTCGGGTTGATTTTTTTGAACTTTGGGTTTCGGGTTGGGTTCAGGTTTGGGTAGACTGATTATTTTTGGGTATTCCAATTTAAAAAATATAATTATAATTGTTCCATATCTTACCATCTTTACGTGTTTTGAATCATGTTGAACATTGTTACATGTGAACTATTTAGTTGATATTAACTTAGGTTGTTTTGAACATATTTTATGCATTTTGAATCATGTTGAACTTTAAAATATTATCATTCATATGCTTTTGACAATTTATTACTTATTTAACTTGTTAAATTTTAAGTCCTTCGGGTTTTATACGAAATTAATTGATTAAAGGCATTATTTAAACTTTAATTAATGCTTTTAATTCTAAAGCATTAAACCGTTGTTGTTTTTTAAATTGTGTCGTTCGGTTTTGCTGGGCTCGACCCAACCCAATAAATTTTGGTCCGGTCTTCGGGCCTGAATTTTTCGGGTCAGGTCCGGTCCAGTCCGGTCTCTAGCCCGCCCAACCCTGATGAGTTGTATGAAGCAGTTTGTGATGACATTATCCTGAAATCACACTATCTCAATTGCTCAAGTGAATTTCTCTACTTAATTGTTAGACTAAGTAGTTTAACTAAGTTGCTTAACAAAAATATTGGCTAGTTTTAAATTCAGAACCCATAATCACAAAGAAAATCATAAATCAGAACCATACTCACAACCAAAATCACAACAAAATTACTAATTTCAATGACCCTAATTTGCAGTGTTAAGAGTTAGAACAACAATTTAGAATAACCCTAATTAATAATCCTATAGCCTTAATTTTGAAAATCAAGTGGTAAATATATTTAAACCCTAATTCAGAAAAATATCTGAAACCTAATTGTGAAGCTTCAATTTTTAGATGCTAATAGAGTCGCCCTTCTTCTAAATCCCAAAATCGGCTTCCAAAGAACTCTTCAATTCAATCCTAATGTGGTGGTTCCTTGTTTGAACTTGGTCACAATCATCCTTCCTTCATTCTAGAAACCTCCTCAGATTTGTTGAAGTCGCCCTAGTTTTCCAAAATTCCAAAATTTCAACAATCCTTAGATCCCTTAATTTCAGTTTAAACCCCTTAATTAAACTCAGATTATTATACCTCCAAGATTGACTAACAATACTCACTCAATTTCAACCCCAATTTCACGCCTCAATCTTCAACGCTCCTCTCCCAAGTTTGTGTTTATTAGGTTTGGAATGATAGAAGTCGGGGGAGGTGAGTTTTAGGGTAGGTAATTTACTTTGATAAAAGGTAAAAGTATGATATTATCGAAACATCAAGATATTTTAAGAAAACTCGAAAAGAGATGGGGAGAGTGGGTCAAAATATCCTTCGTATTTTGGTAATATTTCGAAATCTACGAGGGGTAATAAAGTAATTTAAATAATTTATATGGAAAAGTTAACAGAAGTTGAGGATTGGTGGCTCTTGGTAATAAAATATTGAAATATGGGTGGTTTTATATAATTTCCGATATAAATGGTGGTTCGTCACAAAGTTGGACAAATAAGGGATGGTTCGGTGAAAAAATGCCTAAATAATCCAATATATGTATCTTTTAGCTTTTTTTGGAAATTTATAAAGTCATGAAAATTTATAACAAAAAAATCAATTAAATTGTAATTGACATTGAAATTATAATCTTTGCTTGTTGAAGGTAATTTGCTAACATTTCATTCTTTTCATAAAAGCAGTTTTAAGAAAACAGGTTGAATATATACTCATTAAAATGAATAGTTTAGGCCCATTTTCTACTTTACAACTTTATACTTATTAGTTATTCCATTTACGACATTTTATATTTTTGTACCCCTTTAAATATACGCCTCTCCCATTTTCTTTCTCACGACACACCTATGTTTTTACTCTCGGTTTTTCTCCCACTCTCTATTACGCTCGATTCTACTTTAATTTTGGCTCCTTCTTTGGTTCCTTACTCGAATTTGTAATCTAATTTCGTTTCCTTCTTTGGTTCGTTGCTCGGATTTGTACTTGGATTTCGTTTCTTTCTTCAGTTTCGGTGCTTGGATTTGTAGTCGGATTTCGATTTCTGGATTTTTTCCACTGCCTATTATGGTCGACTGCACCTCTTCTGTCTTCGATTCTCTAGATTTTAACTACGCCTCTTCTTTCTTCGTATCTCTGTACTCGAAATTTAAGGTTTTTCTTAATTTAAGGTTTTGACAACATTATCATATGTTTTTGCTTATTTTTTATGTTTTAGGTTGTGTTGATGACAATGTTCAGTTTGAATGATTTCATTATATTCTCATAGGTTGCATGTGGGTTATTGATCGCAAGCTGATTAGATTTTGTCCAAAAATCTGTTTGGTTTTAATGTCAATGACAATATATTCTATTTTGGGTTGTTTTGGTGACAATGCATTGTGTGAATGATGACATTATAGTATGTTAGATTGCATGTTTGTGATTAATAATGATATTTTATGTTATGTTACAAGATCTACTATTTGTTGACTAATGGTAATATAGTATGTTTGGTGACAATTATGTGCGTGACATTGTTTCTGTCTCAATAGTACGTGGTTGATGAGTGGTTGATGACTATATTGTATTTGATGACAATAATATTGGTGAAATTATTTTGTTGTTTTGATGACACTAACCATTGACAACATAGTACGTGCTTGATGAGTGGTTGATGACTTTATTGTGTTTGATGACAACATATTTGTGGTTTGGCTATTGTTGACAATATTGTCAACAATGAGTAATACTGTCATCGCTTTTTGTCATCACTTAGAAATATTGTCACCACTGAGTATTTTGTGGTTGGCTATTGTTGACAATTTTGTCATCACTGAGTAATACTATTGATGACAATATTGTCATCATTGATCAATATTGTCATCATTGAACAATATTGTCATCGCTGAACAATATTGTCATCTTTGAGCAACATATTATCACTGGTCACATTGAATTAGTAGTTGAGGTTTTGTTTCTGTGTTGTAATACGTTCTGATGTCTCGAATACGGATAAAATACTTTGTTCCTGAACAAGAAGTGTAGGATCGAGTTTCTTCTATGATCGATTCGCTTAAAAGTGTTGTAAGATGTATATGATGAAAACAAAAGTAAGCTAGTCAAATCTCCAAGTTAAACTCAAATAGCTAGTAACCTAATGAGTTAGGGTTGCGGAAAGGGAAATTAGCTACAATAATGAACTTAATAATATGAGTTAGAAAGTTCGACCCAATACAAATATTTTTCCAATGTGAGAACCCTAAGCATCTAACAAGATCAGGATAAAACTCACCACAAAACTTATATTAATCAAGAGCAATTACACACTAGAACTATTTTTAGATCTAAGTAACTCTCTCACAATACAAGTTGCATTTAGCACATACGAGCAATATCTCTCTCTCAAGTTCTAAGGTGTTTTAGACATTAGCTCTCTTCACAGGGACCTCAGCACAGAGTAGATTTCTCTCTAGCTATTGCTTTGTCTAATTCACTTTGCTTTCTCTCTCTACCTACTAGTGAAGATTTGAAACTCTCTTAGCTCTCTTAGCTCAGCTCTTGAACTCGTGTTCCTTACAACACCTAATGCACACTTATGTAGTGTTTATAACTTAATCCCTAAAGCTAGCAAAATTATATCCAGCGGCAGTGAAGAAGTCCACATCAGCGATCCGTGTGATCATTGTGCTCTGGAATGCATGAACAGCTTTACACGCTTTTTGCTTCTTCGCTTGACTCTAACAGCTTAATCCACGTGCTCCACACCCTTAGCACTTCCTTCTTTTATCCAGCTTGGCGATCCCCGTTAATCAACTCCCCAACTGTAGAAATCCTAATAAAATTCAGTTGTTTCCATCCCCCCTAAGATGTATCTTCACTGGCCTTCCCTTCACTTGACCAAATCCTCTATGTTTTGGTGCAAGATTCCACACGTAGACTCTCACTTTTCTTTTCTATTTCTTGTATCTTCTCTCTTCACTTTATAAGAACGATCCACTAGCTTTAAAATGACTCTTCTTTGCTTAAAGCTAGTCCTTCCCTCTTATATCTCTTCTCTTCAACACTTATTACGTCTTGGCGAGATTTAGCTTTCCCCGCTAGACCTTAAGCTAGTCTCTTCATGGACTAAGCCAGTCCGCTTGTGTCAAAGCTACACTTATAACTCCTCGAACTATACCTTGAAAGCTTATCACATACAAAGGACATCAAATACTTAGGTTTTCTATCATCAAATCAAGAGGAACGTTCGAGCTAGCTAGTTACACATTCTAGCTCAAACCAACAATTTCTCCCTTTTTGATGATGACAAACCCTTAAACAATTAAGCTTATAATATTTCAAATCATACTGATTTAAGCCATAGATATGAAATGAAGCTTAATCAAGTACTTTCAGATATAACAAATAAGCTCAATATCTTGTTAAAACACTTAGCAAGTATACCTATGTTCCCCCTTAGACCAAGTTGGTCTGAAATCTTTCCACATAGTTGAATGAGGTATGAACCTATTTATTTTTCCCGTTTTGGTATTAAATGCAAGTATAATTCATGCAAAGGGAAATAAAGTGGAAACTGCAAGTAAGCTATACTCAGTAATCAAGCAAATCAAGTCATTTCGCACTAAAAAGTAAGGTGTAACAGATCATAAAGCAAAAGATTATTGAAACTAGAAAGCAAAATTTATATAGCGATTAATCCTTACACCTTTTAAAGAGTTGGAAACCTAGTGATTACTAGTTAAACTTCAGAAAGAAAAATAGAACAAAATGCACACACAAACACAAGCTTAAACACCCTAGGCATCATGTTGGCGGGTGAGAGTGACTAAATTTTGCATAATGCGGACAATCTTTTCTCGTCTCTCTGTCATAAGCTAAAGTTATGATGTGATCTATGTTAACTTCTTCTCTAGGGTGGAACATTGGTTCTGGATAGCAAAAACAACTGACCCATTAGACTCGCTGGCAGTGGGTACAATCACTTTTCTGGACTGGGTTCTTGAAGAGGTGGCAATTTGTGTGGAGATTCTCGCAGCAGCTGGTTTAGAGACGAGCTCGGTTACCTTCTCAATGGTAAGATGTCATCAAAGATGGTCACTTTGACTGGCGTGTAGAGACCTCCAAACTTCAACATACACGATATAATATGAGGAAATGGGAGAGGGGAACCGTGATGCGCTCGGCTAACCACCATATGAGAGAACATGATATGCGCGGTGTTAATCAGCTATCCACTCAAACATTCGGCCATAATCCAACAGCAGGAGAAGGTGACGTGGTCGAGATCGGTATTCATAAGAGTTATATTTTGACATTGAAATAATGAAGAAGTCGCTTCAATGCTAAGAGGTGATCAGTCTTCAACACCGGATCAACGTTCTTCCCAAACACTGCCTCTTTGATGGTTCTAGAATCCACAGGACAATTTTTTTTGTACAATTAACCAAACCAAACTAACGAGCCATCCGAGCCAGGCTCTTGTCTAAAAGCCTTAGCCAGGTCCTTGACCTTAAAGCTCTCGTTGGCTTCGTTGAACCATTGGAAGTCAAATGAAGTGGGTTCACCAGTGGTAGAGTTGTTTCTAAAACGAGCATAAAATTGACAAACCAAGTCAAGATCAGCTTTACTAACCTCAGTCTCCAATTCTGCATCTTGAGCAGAAAAGTGAAGCGATCCGAGCTCGAAGAAACCTCTATCTCGTGAAGCGTATCTGGTGACATGATGACCGGAGCTAGTATGTTGCGCTTCGTAATACATGTAGGAAGTAGTGGGAACTCAGACTTCACCACTGTAGGATCCTTCATTTTCTTCTTAGCTCTGACCGGCTTCTCATTCTTAATAACAATTGCTGTCAAAAGCACAAACTCATCACCTTCTTCCTCATCCTCTGTAATCACATGCTCCTCCTCGTTTAACTTCCTTTTGCTTGCAGCTTAAGATGCACTTTTAGCATCTTTACTAAGCTTGTGCAGCGCTGGGGCAAAATCCTCGTCTTCTTCATCAGCGAAAGAAAAAGCAAGAAGATTAGGAGCATGTGAGATTAGCTGGAGTTGTTCACCTGATGCTGATTTAGCTGGCATCATGAATATCTCTGTTTCGACAGTGGCTAGGTCGGTAAGCACATTAGCGACGACGGTGGTAACTGGATCTGCAACAGATACAATTTCATTCGGCGAGGTTGGTAACACTAACCTCTGTATTAACCGGTGTGTCGGGCATCTTAGATGATGTTGAGGCCGACACCGGAGCTTTTGGTGTCGCCAGAGATAGAGTTGAAGTTTTCTGAGCAGCGATTCTGTCTAGCCTTTCTTGTGCTAGCTGCTCAAGATCTAACCCACGCTACACAATCAATTTTTTCAAGGAGATTTGCCTTGGTAAGCTTGGACATAGGGGTTTTGTCATCCATTTGGTTATGAGGTGCTTTCTGTTTAGGGTTTTGAAGATTTAGGGATTTTGAGGAGCAAGTGAGAGCGAGTGGGAAATAGTGGAGTTTAGGGAAAATATAGAGAGGGAGATAAAGGTAAAAACGGTAAGGATTTGATGTGAATACATACTCATGTATTTATAGTGTAGCTTAATCTTCCTATGTACGTTTCTACGACAATTCCAACGACTTGATACTCTTAACGGTTATATCTCTACAAATCAACAACGACTCTATTTTCTCTATAAGCGCTATAACGACTACTACACGCAGAAACCTTTATCTGGAGACTCACTTTAACGATCAACATATGGCACTGAAAATAAATCAGTGCAACGACTAGAAGAGATGCGTTGGACAAGTTAGTATGATGCACTGTAACGTCTAGGTGTGTCTTTTTTGAATCTATTTAGAGTAGATCACAAAGCCACGTACCCTTTATGAATCCATTTATACTGGATCACTGAACTACTTGTTTAGACGTCACTTTTCTTAGCCGTATAGATTACCCTCCTCATTAAGAAAACTTCACAATTAAGCAAATCACTGAAGTGTAAACCGTTGGAGTAGCATAACCCAAAAATAACCACAGACATCCTTCTCAGCTACTCTAACATAAGTGTTTGATCATACTAGGAATGTAAAGAGAGTGATATGTGTACCAATTACAACCATTTATGCATGCAAAGAATAACAGGGAATGCAAATTTTGCATAAATGGGACATAACACACTCACACTCATCATATATGTATATAGTATGTGCATATAGAGGGTGACTGGATTTTTAACACAAAAAAGAATACTTCCCATTGTGGAGTTTATCAAGGAAATTAGGAAGCGTTATATCAATGTTAGGCAAGGGAGAACATAGGAATATATCATTTCTATAGGATTGTAATAAGGCAAGAAGAAAATCACCATTCTCTATTTGTGGCACAAGAAGCGCATGAAATGGGCTATGACTATAAGTAATAACTTTAATGCAATATACAACCTTAGCTAGACTAGCTTTTTAACAAGATGATGCATGAATAGCAAGCAAGGAAGAAGCACAATCAACTAAAGTTCCTAATGTAGAATAATGCTGCTAATTCGTAGTCAAAGTATGGGAGAAACTTAAAGCTCGTATCTTTCTTCGGCTAATAAGAAAAGATAGAAAACCAGGCTGAAGCATAAGTCGTAGAAAGATATCCATGCAAAGCGTCTTAGAAAGATATGTTGTTGTTGTTTTGCTCTTCTGAGAGTACAAGAATATGTCTCAGCGAGATAGATAAAGACTCGCTTTGAAGTTCTAGAAACTCGCTTGAACATATCTTAGTCTCACTTGAAAGAATATGTATAGCTGTTCCAAAGATGAGACTCTCTTGAATGAAGCAATTATTGACTCACTTAGATGCACACCTCTTATAAGATAAGAATGAAAGAGATGTGTATTGACGGTTGAAGCAAGCTTGGTATTGTTTGTTTCAGCCCTGAAGGAGATGGATCTCGTCCATTATTGTGAAATGAGAGTAGCTTGCTGATTCTACACTGTAGCTTCTACTCTGAATATCAACCTGCAAAATAAATCAAGGCTTTTTGTGTCCAACAAAGAGATGACTTCGAAGGCACATTAGCATTGGAGATTCTTGATTTGGAGGGTAGAACTTTCATTTTCACAGATCGAGGAACACACTCATAATAGATATCATCGTTAAGATCAAACATTTGGTGAGGTCCACCTCTAGAAGGCATTCCTCGTTGCGCTTTAGTTTGTTTGTTCTTGGCTTTATATGGTCTAGGACATACAAACTGGGTCTTAGATAACCCGCTCTGGTCAAGCTTGTCTCCAACGAGACTCGCTTGATCAAGCTTTCCCTTAGATTTAGTCATGACAGACTTATATGGAATTAGAAGAAGTTCAGGTTTATGAGAACTTACTTTATGTCTTGTTCTAAATCAGAGACTTCGGCGGCTACTAAGCATATCTCTTGTGCTTCGTCACAATCTAGCTCTTCGTCCGAATCTCCACATAAAGTCATAAAGGCCTTTCTTTGTGGTGTTTCAGATGCGCTTGGTTCCACCTTAGTGCTTGTGCAATCTTTGGCCATGTGTCCTTTACCTTGGAATCACTTCGTTGAAAACTGCATTGCCTCTTAAAGGCCTTCTTGACGAGTTTAGTCATCATTGCAACGTCCCGATCTTCTTCATGGCCATATTCATCGTTGCATTCCATCTTTTGAAGAACTCAGGTGAGCTTGAGAGCCATTCCTTTGGATTCCTTTGATAATAGCGACTATTTTTGGTCCTCACTTTCCTGTATTCTAATTTTCCTGCAAGTACAGATACAGGAAGCTCTTTTATCTCTTTGGTCATTAGTATAATTGTTTTAGTAGTATCAAATTTTGCATTCACACCATGAATGAAAGCTAAAGACAGTTTCCAGGGTTCTACCTTAAGTCTTGCAGAGGACATTTTGTCACATAGTACATGTAATCTCGAGTGATAATCTAATATAGACTCGCTTTCATCCATCTTAAAGGAGTGGAAATCTCTTTGGAGTTCGAACTTGCGGTTATTCTTCATGTCTTCACTGCCGCTATGCATATGTATAATAGCTTCCCACATGAGCTTTGCGGTTGACCGAGACATGATTTTATCTATGTATTTTATAGAGAGATCATTCAATATGAGTTGCTTTGCCATTGCATTCTTCTCAAGGGTAGAATATTCACTTGGTCCCCATTTGAGAGTGTCTGTTTCTTCATGAAGTTTGTCTTCACCTTTTTCAATAATCCTCCAACATTGATAGTCAGTTTCTTGGATGTAATTCTTCGTCATGGTCAAACACCATTCTAGTTCAACCTCATCTAAGATATGTGTCTTAGCTTAAGAGATCCCTAGGTTAAAGACGTTTTAATCATTTCCTATGATTCAGAATATAGAGTGATTACGAATCAATTCAATTAAGCGACATGTGCTCTAATACCAATTGTAGGATCGAGTTTCTTCTATGATTGGATCGCTTAAAATGTTTTAAGATGTATATGATGAAAACGCATGTAAGCTATTCTAATATCCAAGTTAAACTCACACATCTAGTAAGCTAGTTGCGGAAGGGGAGATAAGCTACAATTATGAACTTAATAATATGAGTTAGAAAGTTCGGCTCAATGCAAAGATTTTCCCAAGGTGAGACTGCTCGATTCGATAACTGAGGTGGAGCAGGAAATTATTGGGTTTTTTAAATCTTTGTTTGGTACAGTTGTGCAGTGCAGACAGCCGAATTGCAGTGCATATGAGGGGGGTATTATTGACTAGTCAAATCATCCGGGCTTGGGCGCGCCAATTACAGAAAAAGAAATCTCTGATGCCTTTTGAGGGATTGGAAATATCAAGTCACCTGGGCCGGATGGGTTTGGCAGTTTATTCTATAAGCATTGTTGTACTGTGGTTAAGGCTGATGTTAGTGCGGCGATTCGAGAATTCTTTTGTAGGAGCAGATTACTTCGTCATCTCAACACAACATTTATCGCACTGATTCCGAAAACTGATGATCCTTTTACGATTCGTGAATTCCTCCCTATTGCGTGTTGTAATACAATGCTTAAGGCGATCTCAAAAATCTTGTTTGATCGTATTAGACCCATGCTGGACTGTATTGTGTCAGAGAATTAGGGAGTGTTTGTGTCCGGAAGGAAGATTACGGACAACAGTTATGGCTCAAGATCTGATCAAGGTTATGATGGTAACTACGCTTCACTTCAATGTCTTATTTAGATTGATCTACAAAAGGCCTATGACTGTGTTAGTTGGGATTTTCTGAGAATTGTCCTTGAATATTTTAATTTCCCTTACCGTATGATTGGTTGGATTATGGAGTGTGTGTCTACTCCGGCATACTCAATTATTATTAATGGTGAGGTGGAAGGTTTTTTAAGGGTGCACGTGGATTACGCCAGGGAGACCCTCTCTCTCCCTTCCTATTTGATCTTGTCATGAAACTGAGGTTGTCATCTTTGGCCTTAACTGATGATTTGCTAATTTTTTGTAAGCCTGCTAAGACAGCGTTGTGCATTGTGCGAGATGTGATTGCTGAGTTTGCAGAAGAGTCAAGATTGATTGCCAACCATAGTAAACCGAGCTTGTTCTTCGGGGGGTAAGTGCAGATGATAAGAGAGAGTGGACTTAGTTGATGGGATTTAGACTGGGCCAGTTCCCGATTCGGTATCTGGGAGTGCCTCTGCATTCGAAGAGGTTGAAGAAGGGGGATTTTCAGCCACTTCTGAGCAAGATGCAAGATGCTACTGCGGGGCAACAAGCCAGGTTTATCTCCTACCCCGGGCGAATGAAAATTATTAATTCAGTGTCAGAGAGTATTGTAAGTTTCTGGATGCAGGTAACTGATTTCCCAAAGTCTATCATTAGGCAAATTGAGGGTATTTGCAGATCATATCTCTGGACCGGGGAAATGAGTTGTAGAAGATCGCTAGTTTCGTGGAAATATGTGTGTTGTGACCTTGATACTAGGGGGGTGGGATTCAAAGAATTGTTGTCCTGGAATAAAACGCTACTGTTCAAGTTGGGGTTTGATACTATTAGGCATCGGTGAAGTTTTTGGACAGACTGGGCAAGCCGAAACTTAGTGAAAGGGCGGGATATTTGGGGATTGTCGCCGAATGCAGACGCTTCATGTGTGTGGAAGGCAGTTATTAGGGCGAGAGATAAGATTTTGCTGCACTTTAATGGCGTTCATCCATGATTGGAAAGGCTGAGCTTAGATGGCAGAAAGATGGATTCTCCCGCTGTGTACAAATGTATTGCTCCCTCTTGCAATGTGCAGCCGTGGTGTATCGTGGTGTGGAGAGGAGTTCAACCTAAAAAGTGGGCATTTGTAGCTTGGCTTGCAATGATGGACAAGTTTCCTACGAAGGACAAAATGTTTCGATGGGGGCGGATCACGGACCAGAACTGTGTTTTTTGCGCCGATGCTATCGAGTCTACGGGGCATCTTTGGTTCCATTGTCCGGTCGTGAGTGGGATCGCACAACAAGTGATGAATTGGAAACGAGTTGGGATTTCGATGAGCATACTCAGGGGATGGTGTGAATGGTTCTATGTTGCTCCAAAGAAATCGAATAACATCGATCATTCTAGCCTATTGGCAATCCTAGGGGTAGTATATCACACTTGGAAACTTAGGAATGATGTAATATTCAATGGAAGGGTTGTAGATATATATGCAGTTAGTAAGGAGATAATTGAATCATGTAAGTTTATGATTTTGCATAAACTTAAGACAAGCACTAGAAGGGGTGGCGCTATGATGAGGATGATGTATGCTCACTAGAGATGTTTGAGGTTTTAATACAATTATTTAACTTCTGGATAAAAAAAAGTTTTGAAACTCTCTTAGCTCTCTTAGCTCATCTCTTGAACTCGTATGCCTAATAACACCTAATGCACATTTATATAGTGTTTCTAACTTAATCCTCTACGCGCTGGTGCAGGATTCCCCACGTAGACTCTCGCTTTTTTGTTCTATTACTTGTATCTTCTCTCTTCACTTTAGAAGTGCGATCCACTAGCTTTATTGCGACTGTCTTTCACTTAAAGCTAGTTCTTCCATCTTCTATCTCTTCTCTTCAACATTTATTCTATCTTGGCAAGATTTAGCTTTCCCTTCCTAGACCTTAAGCTAGTCTCCTCATGGACTTAGCTAGTCCGCTTGTGTCAAAGCTACTCTTATAAGTCCTCGACATATACCTAGAAAGCTTATCACACACAAAAGACATCAAATACTTAGGTTTGCTATCATCAAAACAAGCGTAACGTTCAAGCTAGCTAGCTACACACTCTAGCTCAAACCAACATGAAGGTATAACACTACGATCAATCATTATTGCAGATTCGACCTCTTTGATTGTCTTGGGGACATATTCCCTCTAGATAATCTTCAAGAACTTTACTCCAGCTTCCTGGGTCCCATCTTCAAATTGGGAGACTCAATGAAATTTTATGCACAGTTGATTCACTTCATTCTAATGCATGAAATAGAGACGGAGAAAAAACATTAAATGTGGTTCAACGTAAACAGCAAGATTGCCCGTTTCTCCCTTCTTGAGTTCGCTACGATAACTGGTTAAATTATGGACAAATTCAAGATGATAACATCCTAGAGGTTAATTCTAGATCTGATATAGGAATCACAACCTTGTCATTTGATCTGTTAGTTAATTTACTGAAAAAAGAAATAGATGTTCAAGTGAAGTTTAGGTGGGTGAAAATATTGGTTATTGACGGGTTTTTGTTATCGAGGAGGAATCCAAATGAGATCAATCATTCTATTTATGCCATTTCGTCTAACATGGAGTTGCTTAAAAAGTATCCTTGGGGCCGATTATGTTGCAAATTGACTCTTTCCCACCTTATGCAACTCAATAGGTCGTCCCATATCTGTACGAGTGAGAGGTTTGGATACAGTTTGTATACCTACCCAATAGCTTTTCAAGTAAGTGTCATCATAACTTTTATATTATGGGTATTTCATTATCTTAGTTTGTGATGATAATATTTCTAACATTACTACCTTTTTTGTGTAGATTTGGAATTTTGAAACCTTTCCATCTCGTGTTGCTTCGTTTGCTCAACAGTCTCCTAAAAGATCTTTACCATTGATCCTTCCTTATACGCCAATTAATAGGAGGAACAAGGATATATCAGGAAAAATGATTCTTGGTCTTACAAAAAAGAAAGATTTTGTACGATCTCACCTTTCATACTCTATGACAAATTATAATATTAATATCCTATTCAAATTGTTGTTTTCTTGTATTTCAGATTGTTATTTTCCCTCTTCTTGTTGATTTTGGTCAATTGCTGAGAGTATCTTTTATTGAAGACGCTCGAGATCCTACGTTGGATGCGTATTATGAAAGATTACGTGGGCAAGAACATTTTGTGTCAAATAGCATCGACAAAGTTGTTGAGGATCTTGCTGATAAGGCTAATAGTTTGGATGATTTTCAAATTTCTACAAGGAAAAACCTCCACTTAAGAATTAGGCAAGAGGAAGTCTCCAGACTCCAAAGGCATGGATGATAAGAAGATAAAAAAGGGTGAATAATGTTGACTATGATGTGAAGGTACCTTCTTCAAAGGGGAATGTTAACATGGATAAAGATATAGTCCTTGTTAGTGAGATCCCTATTTTTACATAGTATATGGTTATTTATGCGATGACTTTATCTTTGATGAAAATATTTTTGTTGACAATATTAAGTATGATAGAGTAACATGCTAATGATGACAATATGTTTTGATGTCAATTCTAATGTTGATGAACTAGTGATGACAATATTATTCTGTTGAATTTATTACTGATGACGATATCAGAGGATGACAATAATTGTGTTGACTATATTAATGATTATATCGATGACAATAGTGATAACATGTCATTGATGACAATACTAGTTGTACCATAATATTGAAGATATTAGTGGATGACAACACTTGTGATACTAGTGTTGACATTATTAGTGTTATTGATATTAGTGGGATGATATTGTTTTGTTGACGATACTAGTGTTGAGAATATTGTTCTGTTGACATTATTAATGTTGACGATATTGTTATGTTCACGAGTATTAGTATTTGACAATAGTGGTTGACAATATTGTTTGTTGACAATGTTGTTTTGTTGACAATATTGTTCTGTTGAGATTATTAGTGTTGGCAATATTCTTCGGTTGACAATATTGACGATACCAGTGTTGAAAATTGTTCTGGTGATATTTTTAGTGTTGACGATTGTAGTTATTGTTCCGTTTGACGATACTAGTGTTTACTATACTAGTGTTGACAATATTGTTCTGTTGACATTATTAGTGTTGACGATATTATATTTTGATAGGCGCAATCCTGATGGTGCCAAGAGTGGGTTTTGGGTGTTTATAAGGGCGTTTCGGAAGCACTTACTCGTTAAATGAAGCATACAAGAATTCAGGACGAAAAGACGATGAAGTGAAGTCAAAGATGCGTAAAAATAAAGAAGAAGTTTGCAGAGCCTAAACCACGGTACCGGTGAACCGACCGTGGTCGCGGCCACTCAACAATTGGCTACGTTCAAAAGAGATCCAACTGCAATTGTGGTCAACCGATCACGGTCACGCCTGTTGTGTAACTCCCAGTTCTAGAAGTCAACATAATCACTTTCTTCTTTATGGATTTGAAGGAGTTTTAGTTTTACCATTTTGGGAGGGGAATAAGAATGGATTTTCCTAGGGTTTTGACCACACTTTCTCTCTCATTCTCATTTTCTCTCTTACTCTTTTGCATTTTACTCTCTAGAATACTCTTAGATTATTTTCTTGCAAAGATGATGATGATGAGGAACTAATCCCCTTGATTTACTCTTCGGATTGAGGCTCCCGGATTTGGCATAGATTGTAATATTCTGAACCACTCGTGTTTTATTCAATATAAAGTTGTTTTGATATATCTCGTGCTTGAGTTTTGATTGATTTGTGTTGATTGTTCTAGAGTTGCTAACTAGATCTATTGATATCTATCATATTCTAGATTAGATAATTTTATTTGATGAGTCTTTTCTTGTGGTACCAAACATAATTTGCATAAACTATTTGCGAGTGCATCTTGTGTTGATTTATCAAATTTTTGTCGAGTATCAGACGATTTGTCCATGGTATTGGATGAACCTATCTATTCTTGATCGTAATGGTATTATGTTATTGAATCTCGGGATTTCCTTGGTTATAGTCTAGGACTATTTGGACTAGTTGCTTTCTTAGAACAAAGATTAGGACAACTTGTTGAATGTAATAATAGAGGATGTTAGGAATCTAGAATCTATTGCCTATCTGTATGCCTAGATCTGAAGAGTGGATGCTTTTAGTCTTACTTCTTACTACTTGTTTTTGCATGCTTTGGTCCCCTACAACACCCCCCCCCCCCCCCCACACACACACACAATTGTTACTAGTTAATCATTCATAGGTATTAGACGGAAAACTTATCTCCCTTGGGTACGATCCCTATTTCGACTATACTTTATAGTGAGAGTGTGGTAATTCTTTGACTTAGGCGATACGACTTTAGCTTAGTCAAATTTGGCGTCGTTACCGGGGAGGCAAAAAAATTTGTTTAATACTTTGTGTGTGATTAACCTTGGTGTGGATCTATCTTATGGTCCACTACCGTGCTATTGATTCCGATTTGTTTGACCCTGATCCTGAAATCGAACGGACATTTCACAGGAACTTACGAGTTGTCGTGCACGATATTGTTCTTGAGAATATGGCTACATGAACACTCCGAGAGCTTACAACTCTTGATCTCACTCAACAACCCTTGGTGATTACTGTACCTCCCTTGGGCACCGGTGTCTCCTTTGAGCTCAAATCCGGTGTCATCAATCTTCTCTCAAAGTTCAATGGATTGGCTGGTGAAGATCCGGTCATGCACTTGTGTGAGTTCCACGACATTTGCATGTGTAGTAAGCCATGCAATGTTACAAAGGAGAAGATCAAGATAAGGGCCATCGGTTTTACCTTGAAGGACACTTCTAGAAATTGGTATTACCATCTGTCGTACAGGGAATATTGACACTTGGGCCAAGATGCACAAGGCCTTCCTAGATAAGTATTTCCCTACCAAGAAGCAACTGCCTTGAAGAGAGCTATTGAAAATGTTGAGCAGGCAGATGAAGAAACGCTTTATGACTATTGTGAGCATTTCATGAGGTTCTGTTTGAGTTGCCCGTTCCACGCTTACGATGAGAAGGAACTAGTAATTCACCTCTACAGTGGATTACTAGATTAAGAGATAAGAATCATAGACGCTGCCTGCAACGGTAGTGTCTTGAACATGAATCCTGCCATAGCCATGAGCTGAATCCATGACATTGCTGATGGTACGAGAAGCTCTGGAAGGACGTACACAAGAGAAGGAGTCATGCTGCAAGCTCTAGTGGCCCCGATCTTACTAGTGAGTTTGCTGAGATCAAGAGTATTATCAAGGGTTTGGCTCTTGGTAGTGATCCACATGCGCGGGGTTGTATCCTACGGAAGTGTGTCCACAACTTCAGGATACTACTACTACTGAAGTCCATGTTGTGGGAGGTTATGGGCATCCTAGACCTCGGTTTGACAATCAAGCCACTAATTATAACTAGAGGTGGAATGATTATCCTGATTTCCAATATGGTGATCAATCCAGAGGTCAACAGTACAACCAAGCTCAGCCTCACAATTAGTATAGGCCACAAGCTCAACTGAGCATCCAAGACCGGGCTTCTTACCAGCCCAATAGACCTCAAGGTCCTAAACAATCAACCAAGGATATTCCGAATTACTTGATTGCACACTTCACTACTTATGTCCAAAAGACATATTCCAGCATTAAGAACATTGAGAAACAAATCAGTAAACTGGATGATGCAATGTCTCAATAGAATCAACAAAATTCCAAGCATTTTCTATCTCAGACGATGGTGAATCCAAGGGAAAATGTTAGTGTCGTACATGTAAGGAGTGGAAAAGTGTGTAGAAACACTCCCCAAGCTGATAAAGTAGAATAAAGAACGGAGGCTACAAAGATTCAGCCGCTATCATGGTCAGTGGACCGCGGTCACGCCACAGACTCTACATAGATCTCTCTTTCTCACGGCCAACCGCGATCGCGGTCTCCGAACCGGGTTAGCACTTTGACCTCTGATGCTGAACCTGAAGAAAAGTTGAACGAGGAGGAGGAGGATTACGAGGATCTAGGGGACTTCCACGTTCACCAAGATAACTATGTAAGACCCAACTTTCCTCCCATCTACTCCGAAAAGCCTCCCGCACCCTTCTCAGAAGCTCTTAAAGATCCTAGAAGGCCGATGGATGACAAGGAACTTTTTGAGATGTTTAGCAAGTTTGAAGTGAACATTCCGTTGATCAAACTCGTCAAAAGCATACTCGTTATGCTAAGTTCTTGAAGGATTTGTGCACCATCAAACGGAAGCAAAAGCTTAAGGGAAAGAAAAAGGTGCAAGTGCTAAAAGGCGCCTCCGCGATGTTCCAACAAAATGTGGCCAAGAAGTGTAGTGACCCGGTATGGTAAGCATTCCTTGTCTCATAGGTGAGACTAAGATTGATACTGACATGCTAGATATAGGTGCTTCCATTAATGTCTTGCCTTATTTGTATAAGTTGCTTGGACTAGGACCCTTGAATGAAACAGGGATTGTGATTCAACTAGCCGATAGATCATCAATTTACCCGAAAGCGATAGTTGAAGATGTGTTGGTTATGGTTGAAAATCTAATATTTCCTGCGGATTTCTTTGTTTTAGATATGGTACATGATGCTAAGGATTCACTTATTCTATTATAGACACCCTTCATAAAAACGGCCAACACTAAAATTGACTTAGCTAGTGCTTCACTCACCTTTGAGTTTGATGAGGACGTTGTTAGTTACAATATTTAGGATGCTATGAAACACCCCAATGATGATAACTCTTTGTTCTCTATTGATGTGATTGATCCTGTTCTGCAAGAAACTTTTGATATGTATGGTATGGATGAGTTACAATCTTCTCTAGAGAATAGCTTAGTTGATTCACCGCAGCTGAGCCTCACTATGTCTACCGACATGAGTGAAGTTCTAGCTAAGTTGGACTTGCGAGGTACAATTTTGTCCCGTGGGCCCATGTTACTAATTTTTTAGGCCAAAAGACCTCTTCCTCATATAGTTCAGGCACCAGATATTGAGCTACAACAACTTCCTGAGCATTTGAAGTATGTTTTCCTAGGGGTGAATGACACTTTACCGGTCATCCTCTCTAGCAAGCTTACAGAAGCACAAGAAGAGAGATTGGTGCATGTTCTTAAGCAGAATGTGAAGGCTCTAGGATGAACTATAGCCGATATCAAGGGAATCATACCTTCTACATGTATGCATAGAATTATCCTAGAATAAGGAGCCAAGCCTAGTAGGCAACCTCAGAGGAGACTCAATCCACCAATGGTGGAGGTGTTGAAGCTCCTACAAGCGACATGATATTCCCTATCTCGTATAGCAAATGGGTCATCCCTACACAAGTTGTTGCGAAGAAGGGAGCTATTACAGTTATGGAGAATGAAAAAGGAGAGATGGTTCCTCAATTAGTAGAAAAAGGTTGGAGGCTTTGCATCGATTACCGCAAGATGAAATCGTTAATTCAAAAGGATCACTTACTTTTTACTTTCATTGATCAGATGCTCGAGAGGCTTGCAGGTCGTCCATACTACTGTTTTCTAGATGGGTACTTAGGTTATTTCCAGGTGGCCATAGCACCAGAAGACAAGGAGAAGACTACTTTTACATGTTAGTTTGGCACTTTTGCATATCGTTGGATGCCATTCGGGTTATGTAACGCACCCGGGACATTTCAACAATGTATGGTAAGAATCGACTCCGAGTATATTGAGAATTTCATTGAGGTTTTCATGGATGACTTTACAGTACATGGGGATAGCTTTGACTCATGCCTTAACCATTTGTCACTTGTGCTTGAAAGAAGTGTTGAGACCAACTTGGTCTTAAACTCTGAAAAGTGTCGTTTTATGGTTAATCATGGTATTTTGCTGGGTCATATAGTGTCGTCCAAGGTATTTAGGTCGATAAGGGAAAGATTGATGTAATTCATCCCTTGCCTTATCCTACTAATGTGTGTGATGTGCGTTCCTTTTTAGGCCATGCAGGTTTTACCGTAGGTTTATCAAGGATTTTTCCAAGATATCTTCACCCTTGTGCAAGTTGCTGAAGAAGGTGATGACATTCGATCTTACCAATGAGTGCAAGCAAGAATTCAACACTCTTAAAGCTCACCTCACCGGTGCACCCATTGTCAAAGCATCGGATTGGTCTCTCCCTTTTGATATCATGTGCGACGCTAGTGAGTATATGGTGGGGGATGTTCTTGGTCAAAAAATTGGGCAAGCTATGCATGTGATCTACTATGCCTCAATGACTTTGAATGGTTCCCAACGGAACTACTCCACCAATGAGAAAGAGCTTCTAGTCGTGGTGTTTGCCCTGGACAAATTTAGATAATACTTGTTGGGCACGACGGTGATCATCCACACCGACCATGTGGCACTTCGTTATATCATGACGAAGAAAAAAATCCAATCCAAGACTCATTCTATAGATTTTGTTCTTGAGCAAGTTTGATGTGGAGATAAGAGATAACAAGAGGGTTTAGAACTTGGTAGCTGATCATCATAGTCAGATTGTACATGATAAAGAAGAGCAAGCGACGAAAACACTTGGAGGTTTCTCGAATGAGTCTATCAATCAAGTCGTTGCAGAGACTCAACCGCAGTCGCGGTCTCCTAACCGCGGTTGCAGATCGTCTACACTATTCCAAGTGAGTACCGCAGAGGATCAACCATGGTCGCGGTCTCTGAACCATGGCCGCGGTCTCTGAACCGCGTTCATGTCCCATACATGGAGCTCCTTGCCCTCCGTACTCTCAAGCTGTGGTATGCTCATTTGGTCAATTACTTGGTGGGAGAGGAGTTTCCTCCCAACATCACCAAAGCGCGAAATGATAAGATAAATAATGATGCCAAGTACTATGTGTGGGATGACCCATACCTTTGGAAGCATTGTGTGGATAAGGTAATCCAAAGATGTCTCCCGGATAATGATGTACAACTGATCCTTACTTTTTGTCATTCTCATGCATGTGGGGGTTATTTTGGACCAAATAAGACGGATAGAAAGGTTTTATACACCGGTTTCTATTGCCCACACATCTTTCGGGGTGCATACGCTTTTTGTAAAGCTCGTGACTAATGTCAAAGGGTCGGGAAAAGTTCCCGAAGGAATGAAATGCCACAAACATCATTAATCTATTGCGAGATTTTTGATGTTTGGGGGATTGATTTCATGCGACTTCTCCCAACTCTCATGGGAATATATATATATATTGCTTGTGGTGGACTATGTTTCCATGTGGGTGGAAGCAAAGGACACCAACACTGACGAATCTAAAGTAGTGTCAAGTTTCTTGAAAGAGAACATTTTTCTCGTTTTTGGATCCATAAGGATCTTGTGAGAGATAGAGGAACTTATTTCTAAAATAAGACGGTGAGTGCTCTTATCAAGAAATATGGAGTTACCCATAGAGTCTCTACCGCTTATCATCCACAGAGAAATGGGCAAGCTGAGGTGTCGAACAGGTAAATTAAAGGGATTCTAGAGAAGACGGTTGCACCTAATAGGAAGGATTGGAATCTTCGTCTTGACGATGCCTTATGGGCATATCACGCCGCCTACAAGACATGTATCGGCATGTCTCCCTATTGTTTGGTGTTTGAGAAGGGATGCCATCTTCCTATAGAGCTAGAGAACAAGGCTTGGTGGGCGATCTAGAAGTGCAACATGGAGATGAATGAAGTAGGAGAGTTTAGAAAGCTTCAAATCCATGAGTTGGAAGAGATACGAAGAGAAGCGTATGAGAACGCGATCATCTATAAGGAGAACACAAAGGCATGGAATGACAAGAACATGTTGAGAAATGACTTCAAGGCTGGAGACAAGGTCCTTCTCTACAATTCTTGCCTTCAACTTTTCCCAGGGAAGTTACGATCAAGATGAAATAGTGGCTTGTGTTTTTCCCCATGGAGTGGTAGAACTTTACGACACGGATAACCACAACGTTTTCAAGGTGAATGGTCAAAGGTTAAAACCTTACCATGAAGGTTTCTCCAAGGAGGGAATAGAGGATTTGGCTCTCGATGAGCCTGGGTCCGATGTCTGATTTTCTGGACCACGTCGATCCATGAAGATAACCAAGACGCTGATCCGGAGCAACCCGAGCTAGTAGTTTATTTTGTTTTCTTGTTCGTTTTTTTGCTTTGTTTTTAGAAAAAGAAGTTTTCGTGGTTGAAAAGGGAAAGAGGAACCACCGATTTATAACCGCAGTCGCGGTTCACCGACAACGGTTGCGGCCATTTCCGGATTCGCAAGAGCTTTACAAAGAATCAACCACGGTTGCGCTTTCTGATGCGCGTTCAGCATATTACACCCGTGTCCTCTTTTTATTGTTCACTCCTCACACACTCTCAAGAACTTAAACCCAAAACACTCTCAAGAACACCTACGAAATCAACTCTCCAAATCCCCATCTCCTACCTCCACCCATCAAATCTCAAGCTTCCATGTTCTCCTCCCCCAAATCTCCATAGATTCACCATATCCATTCTACTTCTTTCCCTAATATCTCACAATTCCCCTATTTATAAATCCTAGAAACTCAAATCTCAATTTCTTCCCCCAATCCAACCCAATCAAGCGTAAATAAACCATATTTAACCAGAAATCATTGCTAGAGGCCACCACCGTCTCGATTTGAAGAAGAAAGAAGGAAAATCTGAAGAATCATCCGCAAACGTGACCGCGGTTCTCGAACCAAGTCCGGTCCTCCGACTTCTCTAAATTTATTCTTATTCCGGTTTGAGGAATTTTTCCCTAAGGTCAAGAGATTATTTCAATTGGCAGTGTCCACCTAGATTGCTTATTGATGTTGCTTGGTTGGTTGCATTGTTTGGGAGTTTGAAAATTAGTTGGTTGCGTTGAGGTATTGCTTGAGTCCTTAGGATGGCAAGTTCAAGTCGTGCTCCAAAGAGATCTAGACCCTCCAGCCCAGGGGTGAGTATTGGGACGTCATAAGCCGCAAGGAGATAGTCTCGACGAAGTTTTTCGATCATTGCACGCTCGAGAAACTCAAGATCCGTCGGTTTACGGAGGTTTTGTTCACCAAGGGAGGTCTCCGGGGCTTCGTTCATGCTAAGGAGAAGACCCATGAGCTCATGACTTGGGAGTTCTTGGCCATCATGACCTTTCGGAGCACTAAGGATGGTCTACTAGAGGGGATCTCATTTACGTACAACAGGAGAAAAATTATGATGTCGGATGAGGAAATCATGGACGTTTTTGGAGTTTCTAGAGACCCTTCTACGGAGTGGGATGCCGACACGGTTGGAGAACATCTCGTTCTTTGGTGGACGAAGATTACAGGGACGATCCACAAGGCGGGGAGGACATCTACAATTATCATATCTACAATCCCGCCCTCCTCCTCGTGCACAAGGTGCTAGCTATGTGCTTCTGCGGTCAAGGGGAGGTGAACAAGGTCCCCATTACCAACTTGCAACATTTATGGGCGCTGGCCCCCGAGTGCACCATGTTCTCCGACTAGGAGGGTCTATTCGTTCAGCGGTGTGTACAGGCTCGGTGCCGAGCTTCAAGCAACATCACCATGGGTGGAATGATCACCCTTTTGGTTTTTAGTCAGGTGGATATTATCCACCTTGAGAGCACCGAGAACCTCGACCCGCCTGTCTGTGGTGGCCAAGAGTACGACGACACCTGGCTGCTTCAAAACCACACCATGTTCAAGATCCAGGGTTGTTATCAGTACTTGTGGCCCTTTGGGAAGACCGGCAATCAGTTCATTCGTCTTTCCAAGCCCTTCGTTTATGGGTCATCGCATACTTTTCTGTTCCAACCGGATGACACCATGGGGGTACAGACATAGAGTACAACTTGCCAGTGCAAGCTCCGGCACGTTGAGGAGGCGGAACGGCGGGCCGGTCAGCAGGCCCCATAGTCTCAGGGTTCCCACCAGGCAGCTGCTGGTCAGTTTTTTGCTCAGTAGGTTGCGGAGCCCTAGCACGAGGGACTCTAGTCCG
>NW_027367745.1:0-55294 GCF_046119375.1 Phyllobates terribilis
AGAGGAGCAGGAAAAAGCAAAAAATTTCAGAATTGCACCTTGCAATGCGGAGAAATTACTGTTTGTGCATTTACAATATTCATTGATTTTTGCCATTGAAAAACATCATGTTATTCATATACCAAAAATGTTTGAAGCTACTGACTGAATGAAAGGAGCTGGCATCTCACTCTCTTTGAATCTTCTTTATCATGCTGAGGAGCAGGAAAAAGCAAAAAATTTCAGAATTGCACCTTGCAATGCGGAGAAATTACTGTTTGTGCATTTACAATATTCATTGATTTTTGCCATTGAAAAACGTCCAGAAATGATTGTAGCTACTGACTGAATGAAAGGAGCTGGCATCTCACTCTCTTTGAATCTTCTTTATCATGCTAAGAGGAGCAGGAAAAAGAAAAAAAATTTCAGAATTGCACCTTGCAATGCGGAGAAATTACTGTTTGTGCATTTACAATATTCATTGATTTTTGCCATTGAAAAACGTCCAGAAATGATTGAAGCTACTGACTGAATGAAAGGAGCTGGCATCTCACTCTCTTTGAATCTTGTTTATCATGCTAAGAGGAGCAGGAAAAAGCAAAAAATTTCAGAATTGCACCTTGCAATGCGGAGAAATTACTGTTTGTGCATTTACAATATTCATTGATTTTTGCCATTGAAAAACGTCCAGAAATGATTGAAGCTACTGACTGAATGAAAGGAGCTGGCATCTCACTCTCTTTGAATCTTCTTTATCATGCTAAGACTAGCAGGAAAAAGCAAAAAATTTCAGAATTGCACCTTGCAATGCGGAGAAATTACTGTTTGTGCATTTACAATATTCATTGATTTTTGCCATTGAAAAACATCATGTTATTCATATACCAGAAATGTTTGAAGCTACTGACTGAATGAAAGGAGCTGGCATCTCACTCTCTTTGAGTCTTCTTTATCATGCTAAGAGGAGCAGAAAAAGCAAAAAATTTCAGAATTGCACCTTGCAATGCGGAGAAATTACTGTTTGTGCATTTACAATATTCATTGATTTTTGCCATTGAAAAACGTCCAGAAATGATTGAAGCTACTGACTGAATGAAAGGAGCTGGCATCTCACTCTCTTTGAATCTTCTTTATCATGCTAAGAGGAGCAGGAAAAAGCAAAAAATTTCAGAATTGCACCTTGCAATGCGGAGAAATTACTGTTTGTGCATTTACAATATTCATTGATTTTTGCCATTGAAAAACATCGTTATTCATATACCAGAAATGATTGAAGCTACTGACTGAATGAAAGGAGCTGGCATCTCACTCTCTTTGAATCTTCTTTATCATGCTAAGAGGAGCAGGAAAAAGCAAAAAATTTCAGAATTGCACCTTGCAATGCGGAGAAATTACTGTTTGTGCCTTTACAATATTCAATGATTTTTGCCATTGAAAAACGTCCAGAAATGATTGAAGCTACTGACTGAATGAAAGGAGCTGGCATCTCACTCTCTTTGAATCTTCTTTATCATGCTAAGAGGAGCAGGAAAAAGCAAAAAATTTCAGAATTGCACCTTGCAATGCGGAGAAATTACTGTTTGTGCATTTACAATATTCATTGATTTTTGCCATTGAAAAACATCATGTTATTCATATACCAGAAATGATTGAAGCTACTGACTGAATGAAAGGAGCTGGCATCTCACTCTCTTTGAGTCTTCTTTATCATGCTAAGAGGAGTAGAAAAAAGCAAAAAATTTCAGAATTGCACCTTGCAATGCGGAGAAATTGCTGTTTGTGCATTTACAATATTCATTGATTTTTGCCATTGAAAAACGTCCAGAAATGATTGAAGCTACTGACTGAATGAAAGGAGCTGGCATCTCACTCTCTTTGAATCTTCTTTATCATGCTAAGAGGAGCAGGAAAAAGCAAAAAATTTCAGAATTGCACCTTGCAATGCGGAGAAATTACTGTTTGTGCATTTACAATATTCATTGATTTTTGCCATTGAAAAACATCATGTTATTCATATACCAGAAATGATTGAAGCTACTGACTGAATGAAAGGAGCTGGCATCTCACTCTCTTTGAATCTTCTTTATCATGCTAAGAGGAGCAGGAAAAAGCAAAAAATTTCAGAATTGCACCTTGCAATGCGGAGAAATTACTGTTTGTGCATTTACAATATTCAATGATTTTTGCCATTGAAAAACGTCCAGAAATGATTGAAGCTACTGACTGAATGAAAGGAGCTGGCATCTCACTCTCTTTGAATCTTCTTTATCATGCTAAGAGGAGCAGGAAAAAGCAAAAAATTTCAGAATTGCACCTTGCAATGCGGAGAAATTACTGTTTGTGCATTTACAATATTCATTGATTTTTGCCATTGAAAAACATCATGTTATTCATATTCCAGAAATGATTGAAGCTACTGACTGAATGAAAGGAGCTGGCATCTCACTCTTTGAATCTTCTTTATCATGCTAAGAGGAGCAGGAAAAAGCAAAAAATTTCAGAATTGCACCTTGCAATGCGGAGAAATTACTGTTTGTGCATTTACAATATTCAATGATTTTTGCCATTGAAAAACGTCCAGAAATGATTGAAGCTACTGACTGAATGAAAGGAGCTGGCATCTCACTCTCTTTGAATCTTCTTTATCATGCTAAGAGGAGCAGGAAAAAGCAAAAAATTTCAGAATTGCACCTTGCAATGCGGAGAAATTACTGTTTGTGCATTTACAATATTCATTGATTTTTGCCATTGAAAAACATCATGTTATTCATATACCAGAAATGTTTGAAGCTACTGACTGAATGAAAGGAGCTGGCATCTCACTCTCTTTGAATCTTCTTTATCATGCTAAGAGGAGCAGGAAAAAGCAAAAAATTTCAGAATTGCACCTTGCAATGCGGAGAAATTACTGTTTGTGCATTTACAATATTCATTGATTTTTGCCATTGAAAAACATCATGTTATTCATATACCAGAAATGTTTGAAGCTACTGACTGAATGAAAGGAGCTGGCATCTCACTCTCTTTGAGCCTTCTTTATCATGCTAAGAGGAGCAGAAAAAAGCAAAAAATTTCAGAATTGCACCTTGCAATGCGGAGAAATTACTGTTTGTGCATTTACAATATTCATTGATTTTTGCCATTGAAAAACGTCCAGAAGTGATTGAAGCTACTGACTGAATGAAAGGAGCTGGCATCTCACTCTCTTTGAATCTTGTTTATCATGCTAAGAGGAGCAGGAAAAAGCAAAAAATTTCAGAATTGCACCTTGCAATGCGGAGAAATTACTGTTTGTGCATTTACAATATTCATTGATTTTTGCCATTGAAAAACGTCCAGAAATGATTGAAGCTACTGACTGAATGAAAGGAGCTTGCATCTCACTCTCTTTGAATCTTCTTTATCATGCTAAGAGGAGCAGGAAAAAGCAAAAAATTTCAGAATTGCACCTTGCAATGCGGAGAAATTACTGTTTGTGCATTTACAATATTCATTGATTTTTGCCATTGAAAAACGTCCAGAAATGATTGAAGCTACTGACTGAATGAAAGGAGCTGGCATCTCACTCTCTTTGAATCTTCTTTATCATGCTAAGAGGAGCAGGAAAAAGCAAAAAATTTCAGAATTGCACCTTGCAATGCGGAGAAATTACTGTTTGTGCATTTACAATATTCATTGATTTTTGCCATTGAAAAACATCATGTTATTCATATTCCAGAAATGATTGAAGCTACTGACTGAATGAAAGGAGCTGGCATCTCACTCTCTTTGAATCTTCTTTATCATGCTAAGAGGAGCAGGAAAAAGCAAAAAATTTCAGAATTGCACCTTGCAATGCGGAGAAATTACTGTTTGTGCATTTACAATATTCATTGATTTTTGCCATTGAAAAACGTCCAGAAATGATTGAAGCTACTGACTGAATGAAAGGAGCTGGCATCTCACTCTCTTTGAATCTTCTTTATCATGCTAAGAGGAGCAGGAAAAAGCAAAAAATTTCAGAATTGCACCTTGCAATGCGGAGAAATTACTGTTTGTGCATTTACAATATTCATTGATTTTTGCCATTGAAAAACATCATGTTATTCATATACCAGAAATGTTTGAAGCTACTGACTGAATGAAAGGAGCTGGCATCTCACTCTCTTTGAGTCTTCTTTATCATGCTAAGAGGAGCAGAAAAAGCAAAAAATTTCAGAATTGCACCTTGCAATGCGGAGAAATTACTGTTTGTGCATTTACAATATTCATTGATTTTTGCCATTGAAAAACGTCCAGAAATGATTGAAGCTACTGACTGAATGAAAGGAGCTGGCATCTCACTCTCTTTGAATCTTGTTTATCATGCTAAGAGGAGCAGGAAAAAGCAAAAAATTTCTGAATTGCACCTTGCAATGCGGAGAAATTACTGTTTGTGCATTTACAATATTCATTGATTTTTGCCATTGAAAAACGTCCAGAAATGATTGAAGCTACTGACTGAATGAAAGGAGCTGGCATCTCACTCTCTTTGAATCTTCTTTATCATGCTAAGAGGAGCAGGAAAAAGCAAAAAATTTCAGAATTGCACCTTGCAATGCGGAGAAATTACTGTTTGTGCATTTACAATATTCATTGATTTTTGCCATTGAAAAACATCGTTATTCATATACCAGAAATGATTGAAGCTACTGACTGAATGAAAGGAGCTGGCATCTCACTCTCTTTGAATCTTCTTTATCATACTAAGAGGAGCAGGAAAAAGCAAAAAATTTCAGAATTGCACCTTGCAATGCGGAGAAATTACTGTTTGTGCATTTACAATATTCAATGATTTTTGCCATTGAAAAACGTCCAGAAATGATTGAAGCTACTGACTGAATGAAAGGAGCTGGCATCTCACTCTCTTTGAATCTTCTTTATCATGCTAAGAGGAGCAGGAAAAAGCAAAAAATTTCAGAATTGCACCTTGCAATGCGGAGAAATTACTGTTTGTGCATTTACAATATTCATTGATTTTTGCCATTGAAAAACATGTTATTCATATACCAGAAATGATTGAAGCTACTGACTGAATGAAAGGAGCTGGCATCTCACTCTCTTTGAATCTTCTTTATCATGCTAAGAGGAGCAGGAAAAAGCAAAAAATTTCAGAATTGCACCTTGCAATGCGGAGAAATTACTGTTTGTGCATTTACAATATTCAATGATTTTTGCCATTGAAAAACGTCCAGAAATGATTGAAGCTACTGACTGAATGAAAGGAGCTGGCATCTCACTCTCTTTGAATCTTCTTTATCATGCTAAGAGGAGCAGGAAAAAGCAAAAAATTTCAGAATTGCACCTTGCAATGCGGAGAAATTACTGTTTGTGCATTTACAATATTCATTGATTTTTGCCATTGAAAAACGTCCAGAAATGATTGAAGCTACTGACTGAATGAAAGGAGCTGGCATCTCACTCTCTTTGAATCTTGTTTATCATGCTAAGAGGAGCAGGAAAAAGCAAAAAATTTCAGAATTGCACCTTGCAATGCGGAGAAATTACTGTTTGTGCATTTACAATATTCATTGATTTTTGCCAGTGAAAAACGTCCAGAAATGATTGAAGCTACTGACTGAATGAAAGGAGCTGGCATCTCACTCTCTTTGAATCTTCTTTATCATGCTAAGAGGAGCAGGAAAAAGCAAAAAATTTCAGAATTGCACCTTGCAATGCGGAGAAATTACTGTTTGTGCATTTACAATATTCATTGATTTTTGCCATTGAAAAACATCATGTTATTCATATACCAGAAATGTTTGAAGCTACTGACTGAATGAAAGGAGCTGGCATCTCACTCTCTTTGAGTCTTCTTTATCATGCTAAGAGGAGCAGAAAAAAGCAAAAAATTTCAGAATTGCACCTTGCAATGCGGAGAAATTACTGTTTGTGCATTTACAATATTCATTGATTTTTGCCATTGAAAAACGTCCAGAAATGATTGAAGCTACTGACTGAATGAAAGGAGCTGGCATCTCACTCTCTTTGAATCTTGTTTATCATGCTAAGAGGAGCAGGAAAAAGCAAAAAATTTCAGAATTGCACCTTGCAATGCGGAGAAATTACTGTTTGTGCATTTACAATATTCATTGATTTTTGCCATTGAAAAACGTCCAGAAATGATTGAAGCTACTGACTGAATGAAAGGAGCTGGCATCTCACTCTCTTTGAATCTTCTTTATCATGCTAAGAGGAGCAGGAAAAAGCAAAAAATTTCAGAATTGCACCTTGCAATGCGGAGAAATTACTGTTTGTGCATTTACAATATTCATTGATTTTTGCCATTGAAAAACATCATGTTATTCATATACCAGAAATGTTTGAAGCTACTGACTGAATGAAAGGAGCTGGCATCTCACTCTCTTTGAATCTTCTTTATCATGCTAAGAGGAGCAGGAAAAAGCAAAAAATTTCAGAATTGCACCTTGCAATGCGGAGAAATTACTGTTTGTGCATTTACAATATTCATTGATTTTTGCCATTGAAAAACGTCCAGAAATGATTGAAGCTACTGACTGAATGAAAGGAGCTGGCATCTCACTCTCTTTGAATCTTGTTTATCATGCTAAGAGGAGCAGGAAAAAGCAAAAAATTTCAGAATTGCACCTTGCAATGCGGAGAAATTACTGTTTGTGCATTTACAATATTCATTGATTTTTGCCATTGAAAAACGTCCAGAAATGATTGAAGCTACTGACTGAATGAAAGGAGCTGGCATCTCACTCTCTTTGAATCTTCTTTATCATGCTAAGAGGAGCAGGAAAAAGCAAAAAATTTCAGAATTGCACCTTGCAATGCGGAGAAATTACTGTTTGTGCTTTTACAATATTCATTGATTTTTGCCATTGAAAAACATCATGTTATTCATATACCAGAAATGATTGAAGCTACTGACTGAATGAAAGGAGCTGGCATCTCACTCTCTTTGAATCTTCTTTATCATGCTAAGAGGAGCAGGAAAAAGCAAAAAATTTCAGAATTGCACCTTGCAATGCGGAGAAATTACTGTTTGTGCATTTACAATATTCATTGATTTTTGCCATTGAAAAACATCATGTTATTCATATACCAGAAATGATTGAAGCTACTGACTGAATGAAAGGAGCTGGCATCTCACTCTCTTTGAATCTTCTTTATCATGCTAAGAGGAGCAGGAAAAAGCAAAAAATTTCAGAATTGCACCTTGCAATGCGGAGAAATTACTGTTTGTGCATTTACAATATTCATTGATTTTTGCCATTGAAAAACGTCCAGAAATGATTGAAGCTACTGACTGAATGAAAGGAGCTGGCATCTCACTCTCTTTGAATCTTCTTTATCATGCTAAGAGGAGCAGGAAAAAGCAAAAAATTTCAGAATTGCACCTTGCAATGCGGAGAAATTACTGTTTGTGCATTTACAATATTCATTGATTTTTGCCATTGAAAAACATCATGTTATTCATATACCAGAAATGTTTGAAGCTACTGACTGAATGAAAGGAGCTGGCATCTCACTCTCTTTGAGTCTTCTTTATCATGCTAAGAGGAGCACAAAAAAGCAAAAAATTTCAGAATTGCACCTTGCAATGCGGAGAAATTACTGTTTGTGCATTTACAATATTCACTGATTTTTGCCATTGAAAAACGTCCAGAAATGATTGAAGCTACTGACTGAATGAAAGGAGCTGGCATCTCACTCTCTTTGAATCTTGTTTATCATGCTAAGAGGAGCAGGAAAAAGCAAAAAATTTCAGAATTGCACCTTGCAATGCGGAGAAATTACTGTTTGTGCATTTACAATATTCATTGATTTTTGCCATTGAAAAACGTCCAGAAATGATTGAAGCTACTGATTTTTGCCATTGAAAAACATCATGTTATTCATATACCAGAAATGTTTGAAGCTACTGACTGAATGAAAGGAGCTGGCATCTCACTCTCTTTGAATCTTCTTTATCATGCTAAGAGGAGCAGGAAAAAGCAAAAAATTTCAGAATTGCACCTTGCAATGCGGAGAAATTACTGTTTGTGCATTTACAATATTCATTGATTTTTGCCATTGAAAAACATCCAGAAATGATTGAAGCTACTGACTGAATGAAAGGAGCTCTCATCTCACTCTCTTTGAATCTTGTTTATCATGCTAAGAGGAGCAGGAAAAAGCAATAAAATTCAGAATTGCACCTTGCAATGCGGAGAAAATACTGTTTGTGCATTTACAATATTCATTGATTTTTGCCATTGAAAAACGTCCAGAAATGATTGAAGCTACTGACTGAATGAAAGGAGCTGGCATCTCACTCTCTTTGAATCTTCTTTATCATGCTAAGAGGAGCAGGAAAAAGCAAAAAATTTCAGAATTGCACCTTGCAATGCAGAGAAATTACTGTTTGTGCATTTACAATATTCATTGATTTTTGCCATTGAAAAACATCATGTTATTCATATACCAGAAATGATTGAAGCTACTGACTGAATGAAAGGAGCTGGCATCTCACTCTCTTTGAATCTTCTTTATCATGCTAAGAGGAGCAGGAAAAAGCAAAAAATTTCAGAATTGCACCTTGCAATGCGGAGAAATTACTGTTTGTGCATTTACAATATTCATTGATTTTTGCCATTGAAAAACGTCCAGAAATGATTGAAGCTACTGACTGAATGAAAGGAGCTGGCATCTCACTCTCTTTGAATCTTCTTTATCATGCTAAGAGGAGCAGGAAAAAGCAAAAAATTTCAGAATTGCACCTTGCAGTGCGGAGAAATTACTGTTTGTGCATTTACAATATTCATTGATTTTTGCCATTGAAAAACATCATGTTATTCATATACCAGAAATGTTTGAAGCTACTGACTGAATGAAAGGAGCTGGCATCTCAGTCTCTTTGAGTCTTCTTTATCATGCTAAGAGGAGCAGAAAAAAGCAAAAAATTTCAGAATTGCACCTTGCAATGCGGAGAAATTACTGTTTGTGCATTTACAATATTCATTGATTTTTGCCATTGAAAAACGTCCAGAAATGATTGAAGCTACTGACTGAATGAAAGGAGCTGGCATCTCACTCTCTTTGAATCTTCTTTATCATGCTAAGAGGAGCAGGAAAAAGCAAAAAATTTCAGAATTGCACCTTGCAATGCGGAGAAATTACTGTTTGTGCATTTACAATATTCATTGATTTTTGCCATTGAAAAACATCATGTTATTCATATACCAGAAATGTTTGAAGCTACTGACTGAATGAAAGGAGCTGGCATCTCACTCTCTTTGAGTCTTCTTTATCATGCTAAGAGGAGCAGAAAAAAGCAAAAAATTTCAGAATTGCACCTTGCAATGCGGAGAAATTACTGTTTGTGCATTTACAATATTCATTGATTTTTGCCATTGAAAAACGTCCAGAAATGATTGAAGCTACTGACTGAATGAAAGGAGCTGGCATCTCACTCTCTTTGAATCTTGTTTATCATGCTAAGAGGAGCAGGAAAAAGCAAAAAATTTCAGAATTGCACCTTGCAATGCGGAGAAATTACTGTTTGTGCATTTACAATATTCATTGATTTTTGCCATTGAAAAACGTCCAGAAATGATTGAAGCTACTGACTGAATGAAAGGAGCTGGCATCTCACTCTCTTTGAATCTTCTTTATCATGCTAAGAGGAGCAGGAAAAAGCAAAAAATTTCAGAATTGCACCTTGCAATGCGGAGAAATTACTGTTTGTGCATTTACAATATTCATTGATTTTTGCCATTGAAAAACATCATGTTATTCATATACCAGAAATGTTTGAAGCTACTGACTGAATGAAAGGAGCTGGCATCTCACTCTCTTTGAATCTTCTTTATCATGCTAAGAGGAGCAGGAAAAAGCAAAAAATTTCAGAATTGCACCTTGCAATGCGGAGAAATTACTGTTTGTGCATTTACAATATTCATTGATTTTTGCCATTGAAAAATGTCCAGAAATGATTGAAGCTACTGACTGAATGAAAGGAGCTGGCATCTCACTCTCTTTGAATCTTCTTTATCATGCTAAGAGGAGCAGGAAAAAGCAAAAAATTTCAGAATTGCACCTTGCAATGCGGAGAAATTACTGTTTGTGCATTTACAATATTCATTGATTTTTGCCATTGAAAAACATCATGTTATTCATATACCAGAAATGTTTGAAGCTACTGACTGAATGAAAGGAGCTGGCATCTCACTCTCTTTGAATCTTCTTTATCATGCTAAGAGGAGCAGGAAAAAGCAAAAAATTTCAGAATTGCACCTTGCAATGCGGAGAAATTACTGTTTGTGCATTTACAATATTCATTGATTTTTGCCATTGAAAAACGTCCAGAAATGATTGAAGCTACTGACTGAATGAAAGGAGCTGGCATCTCACTCTCTTTGAATCTTGTTTATCATGCTAAGAGGAGCAGGAAAAAGCAAAAAATTTCAGAATTGCACCTTGCAATGCGGAGAAATTACTGTTTGTGCATTTACAATATTCATTGATTTTTGCCATTGAAAAACGTCCAGAAATGATTGAAGCTACTGACTGAATGAAAGGAGCTGGCATCTCACTCTCTTTGAATCTTCTTTATCATGCTAAGAGGAGCAGGAAAAAGCAAAAAATTTCAGAATTGCACCTTGCAATGCGGAGAAATTACTGTTTGTGCTTTTACAATATTCATTGATTTTTGCCATTGAAAAACATCATGTTATTCATATACCAGAAATGATTGAAGCTACTGACTGAATGAAAGGAGCTGGCATCTCACTCTCTTTGAATCTTCTTTATCATGCTAAGAGGAGCAGGAAAAAGCAAAAAATTTCAGAATTGCACCTTGCAATGCGGAGAAATTACTGTTTGTGCATTTACAATATTCAATGATTTTTGCCATTGAAAAACGTCCAGAAATGATTGAAGCTACTGACTGAATGAAAGGAGCTGGCATCTCACTCTCTTTGAATCTTCTTTATCATGCTAAGAGGAGCAGGAAAAAGCAAAAAATTTCAGAATTGCACCTTGCAATGCGGAGAAATTACTGTTTGTGCATTTACAATATTCATTGATTTTTGCCATTGAAAAACATCATGTTATTCATATACCAGAAATGATTGAAGCTACTGACTGAATGAAAGGAGCTGGCATCTCACTCTCTTTGAATCTTCTTTATCATGCTAAGAGGAGCAGGAAAAAGCAAAAAATTTCAGAATTGCACCTTGCAATGCGGAGAAATTACTGTTTGTGCATTTACAATATTCAATGATTTTTGCCATTGAAAAACGTCCAGAAATGATTGAAGCTACTGACTGAATGAAAGGAGCTGGCATCTCACTCTCTTTGAATCTTCTTTATCATGCTAAGAGGAGCAGGAAAAAGCAAAAAATTTCAGAATTGCACCTTGCAATGCGGAGAAATTACTGTTTGTGCATTTACAATATTCAATGATTTTTGCCATTGAAAAACGTCCAGAAATGATTGAAGCTACTGACTGAATGAAAGGAGCTGGCATCTCACTCTCTTTGAATCTTCTTTATCATGCTAAGAGGAGCAGGAAAAAGCAAAAAATTTCAGAATTGCACCTTGCAATGCGGAGAAATTACTGTTTGTGCATTTACAATATTCATTGATTTTTGCCATTGAAAAACATCATGTTATTCATATACCAGAAATGTTTGAAGCTACTGACTGAATGAAAGGAGCTGGCATCTCACTCTCTTTGAATCTTCTTTATCATGCTAAGAGGAGCAGGAAAAAGCAAAAAATTTCAGAATTGCACCTTGCAATGCGGAGAAATTACTGTTTGTGCATTTAAAATATTCATTGATTTTTGCCATTGAAAAACGTCCAGAAATTATTGAAGCTACTGACTGAATGAAAGGAGCTGGCATCTCACTCTCTTTGAATCTTGTTTATCATGCTAAGAGGAGCAGGAAAAAGCAAAAAATTTCAGAATTGCACCTTGCAATGCGGAGAAATTACTGTTTGTGCATTTACAATATTCATTGATTTTTGCCATTGAAAAAAGTCCAGAAATGATTGAAGCTACTGACTGAATGAAAGGAGCTGGCATCTCACTCTCTTTGAATCTTCTTTATCATGCTAAGAGGAGCAGGAAAAAGCAAAAAATTTCAGAATTGCACCTTGCAATGCGGAGAAATTACTGTTTGTGCATTTACAATATTCATTGATTTTTGCCTTTGAAAAACATCATGTTATTCATATAAGAGAAATGATTGAAGCTACTGACTGAATGAAAGGAGCTGGCATCTCACTCTATTTGAGTCTTCTTTATCATGCTAAGAGGAGCAGAAAAAAGCAAAAAATTTCAGAATTGCACCTTGCAATGCGGAGAAATTACTGTTTGTGCATTTACAATATTCATTGATTTTTGCCATTGAAAAACGTCCAGAAATGATTGAAGCTACTGACTGAATGAAAGGAGCTGGCATCTCACTCTCTTTGAATCTTCTTTATCATGCTAAGAGGAGCAGGAAAAAGCAAAAAATTTCAGAATTGCACCTTGCAATGCGGAGAAATTACTGTTTGTGCATTTAAAATATTCATTGATTTTTGCCATTGAAAAACGTCCAGAAATTATTGAAGCTACTGACTGAATGAAAGGAGCTGGCATCTCACTCTCTTTGAATCTTGTTTATCATGCTAAGAGGAGCAGGAAAAAGCAAAAAATTTCAGAATTGCACCTTGCAATGCGGAGAAATTACTGTTTGTGCATTTACAATATTCATTGATTTTTGCCATTGAAAAAAGTCCAGAAATGATTGAAGCTACTGACTGAATGAAAGGAGCTGGCATCTCACTCTCTTTGAATCTTCTTTATCATGCTAAGAGGAGCAGGAAAAAGCAAAAAATTTCAGAATTGCACCTTGCAATGCGGAGAAATTACTGTTTGTGCATTTACAATATTCATTCATTTTTGCCTTTGAAAAACATCATGTTATTCATATAAGAGAAATGATTGAAGCTACTGACTGAATGAAAGGAGCTGGCATCTCACTCTCTTTGAGTCTTCTTTATCATGCTAAGAGGAGCAGAAAAAAGCAAAAAATTTCAGAATTGCACCTTGCAATGCGGAGAAATTACTGTTTGTGCATTTACAATATTCATTGATTTTTGCCATTGAAAAACGTCCAGAAATGATTGAAGCTACTGACTGAATGAAAGGAGCTGGCATCTCACTCTCTTTGAATCTTGTTTATCATGCTAAGAGGAGCAGGAAAAAGCAAAAAATTTCAGAATTGCACCTTGCAATGCGGAGAAATTACTGTTTGTGCATTTACAATATTCATTGATTTTTGCCATTGAAAAACGTCCAGAAATGATTGAAGCTACTGACTGAATGAAAGGAGCTGGCATCTCACTCTCTTTGAATCTTCTTTATCATGCTAAGAGGAGCAGGAAAAAGCAAAAAATTTCAGAATTGCACCTTGCAATGCGGAGAAATTACTGTTTGTGCATTTACAATATTCATTGATTTTTGCCATTGAAAAACATCATGTTATTCATATACCAGAAATGTTTGAAGCTACTGACTGAATGAAAGGAGCTGGCATCTCACTCTCTTTGAATCTTCTTTATCATGCTAAGAGGAGCAGGAAAAAGCAAAAAATTTCAGAATTGCACCTTGCAATGCGGAGAAATTACTGTTTGTGCATTTACAATATTCATTGATTTTTGCCATTGAAAAACATCCAGAAATGATTGAAGCTACTGACTGAATGAAAGGAGCTCTCATCTCACTCTCTTTGAATCTTATTTATCATGCTAAGAGGAGCAGGAAAAAGCAAAAAAATTCAGAATTGCACCTTGCAATGCGGAGAAATTACTGTTTGTGCATTTACAATATTCATTGATTTTTGCCATTGAAAAACGTCCAGAAATGATTGAAGCTACTGACTGAATGAAAGGAGCTGGCATCTCACTCTCTTTGAATCTTCTTTATCATGCTAAGAGGAGCAGGAAAAAGCAAAAAATTTCAGAATTGCACCTTGCAATGCGGAGAAATTACTGTTTGTGCATTTACAATATTCATTGATTTTTGCCATTGAAAAACATCATGTTATTCATATACCAGAAATGATTGAAGCTACTGACTGAATGAAAGGAGCTGGCATCTCACTCTCTTTGAATCTTCTTTATCATGCTAAGAGGAGCAGGAAAAAGCAAAAAATTTCAGAATTGCACCTTGCAATGCGGAGAAATTACTGTTTGTGCATTTACAATATTCATTGATTTTTGCCATTGAAAAACGTCCAGAAATGATTGAAGCTACTGACTGAATGAAAGGAGCTGGCATCTCACTCTCTTTGAATCTTCTTTATCATGCTAAGAGGAGCAGGAAAAAGCAAAAAATTTCAGAATTGCACCTTGCAATGCGGAGAAATTACTGTTTGTGCATTTACAATATTCATTGATTTTTGCCATTGAAAAACATCATGTTATTCATATACCAGAAATGTTTGAAGCTACTGACTGAATGAAAGGAGCTGGCATCTCACTCTCTTTGAGTCTTCTTTATCATGCTAAGAGGAGCACAAAAAAGCAAAAAATTTCAGAATTGCACCTTGCAATGCGGAGAAATTACTGTTTGTGCATTTACAATATTCACTGATTTTTGCCATTGAAAAACGTCCAGAAATGATTGAAGCTACTGACTGAATGAAAGGAGCTGGCATCTCACTCTCTTTGAATCTTGTTTATCATGCTAAGAGGAGCAGGAAAAAGCAAAAAATTTCAGAATTGCACCTTGCAATGCGGAGAAATTACTCTTTGTGCATTTACAATATTCATTGATTTTTGCCATTGAAAAACGTCCAGAAATGATTGAAGCTACTGACTGAATGAAAGGAGCTGGCATCTCACTCTCTTTGAATCTTCTTTATCATGCTAAGAGGAGCAGGAAAAAGCAAAAAATTTCAGAATTGCACCTTGCAATGCGGAGAAATTACTGTTTGTGCATTTACAATATTCATTGATTTTTGCCATTGAAAAACATCATGTTATTCATATACCAGAAATGTTTGAAGCTACTGACTGAATGAAAGGAGCTGGCATCTCACTCTCTTTGAATCTTCTTTATCATGCTAAGAGGAGCAGGAAAAAGCAAAAAATTTCAGAATTGCACCTTGCAATGCGGAGAAATTACTGTTTGTGCATTTACAATATTCATTGATTTTTGCCATTGAAAAACATCCAGAAATGATTGAAGCTACTGACTGAATGAAAGGAGCTCTCATCTCACTCTCTTTGAATCTTGTTTATCATGCTAAGAGGAGCAGGAAAAAGCAAAAAAATTCAGAATTGCACCTTGCAATGCGGAGAAATTACTGTTTGTGCATTTACAATATTCATTGATTTTTGCCATTGAAAAACGTCCAGAAATGATTGAAGCTACTGACTGAATGAAAGGAGCTGGCATCTCACTCTCTTTGAATCTTCTTTATCATGCTAAGAGGAGCAGGAAAAAGCAAAAAATTTCAGAATTGCACCTTGCAATGCGGAGAAATTACTGTTTGTGCATTTACAATATTCATTGATTTTTGCCATTGAAAAACATCATGTTATTCATATACCAGAAATGATTGAAGCTACTGACTGAATGAAAGGAGCTGGCATCTCACTCTCTTTGAATCTTCTTTATCATGCTAAGAGGAGCAGGAAAAAGCAAAAAATTTCAGAATTGCACCTTGCAATGCGGAGAAATTACTGTTTGTGCATTTACAATATTCATTGATTTTTGCCATTGAAAAACGTCCAGAAATGATTGAAGCTACTGACTGAATGAAAGGAGCTGGCATCTCACTCTCTTTGAATCTTCTTTATCATGCTAAGAGGAGCAGGAAAAAGCAAAAAATTTCAGAATTGCACCTTGCAATGCGGAGAAATTACTGTTTGTGCATTTACAATATTCATTGATTTTTGCCATTGAAAAACATCATGTTATTCATATACCAGAAATGTTTGAAGCTACTGACTGAATGAAAGGAGCTGGCATCTCACTCTCTTTGAGTCTTCTTTATCATGCTAAGAGGAGCACAAAAAAGCAAAAAATTTCAGAATTGCACCTTGCAATGCGGAGAAATTACTGTTTGTGCATTTACAATATTCACTGATTTTTGCCATTGAAAAACGTCCAGAAATGATTGAAGCTACTGACTGAATGAAAGGAGCTGGCATCTCACTCTCTTTGAATCTTGTTTATCATGCTAAGAGGAGCAGGAAAAAGCAAAAAATTTCAGAATTGCACCTTGCAATGCGGAGAAATTACTGTTTGTGCATTTACAATATTCATTGATTTTTGCCATTGAAAAACGTCCAGAAATGATTGAAGCTACTGACTGAATGAAAGGAGCTGGCATCTCACTCTCTTTGAATCTTCTTTATCATGCTAAGAGGAGCAGGAAAAAGCAAAAAATTTCAGAATTGCACCTTGCAATGCGGAGAAATTACTGTTTGTGCATTTACAATATTCATTGATTTTTGCCATTGAAAAACATCATGTTATTCATATACCAGAAATGTTTGAAGCTACTGACTGAATGAAAGGAGCTGGCATCTCACTCTCTTTGAATCTTCTTTATCATGCTAAGAGGAGCAGGAAAAAGCAAAAAATTTCAGAATTGCACCTTGCAATGCGGAGAAATTACTGTTTGTGCATTTACAATATTCATTGATTTTTGCCATTGAAAAACATCCAGAAATGATTGAAGCTACTGACTGAATGAAAGGAGCTCTCATCTCACTCTCTTTGAATCTTGTTTATCATGCTAAGAGGAGCAGGAAAAAGCAATAAAATTCAGAATTGCACCTTGCAATGCGGAGAAAATACTGTTTGTGCATTTACAATATTCATTGATTTTTGCCATTGAAAAACGTCCAGAAATGATTGAAGCTACTGACTGAATGAAAGGAGCTGGCATCTCACTCTCTTTGAATCTTCTTTATCATGCTAAGAGGAGCAGGAAAAAGCAAAAAATTTCAGAATTGCACCTTGCAATGCGGAGAAATTACTGTTTGTGCATTTACAATATTCATTGATTTTTGCCATTGAAAAACATCATGTTATTCATATACCAGAAATGATTGAAGCTACTGACTGAATGAAAGGAGCTGGCATCTCACTCTCTTTGAATCTTCTTTATCATGCTAAGAGGAGCAGGAAAAAGCAAAAAATTTCAGAATTGCACCTTGCAATGCGGAGAAATTACTGTTTGTGCATTTACAATATTCATTGATTTTTGCCATTGAAAAACGTCCAGAAATGATTGAAGCTACTGACTGAATGAAAGGAGCTGGCATCTCACTCTCTTTGAATCTTCTTTATCATGCTAAGAGGAGCAGGAAAAAGCAAAAAATTTCAGAATTGCACCTTGCAGTGCGGAGAAATTACTGTTTGTGCATTTACAATATTCATTGATTTTTGCCATTGAAAAACATCATGTTATTCATATACCAGAAATGTTTGAAGCTACTGACTGAATGAAAGGAGCTGGCATCTCAGTCTCTTTGAGTCTTCTTTATCATGCTAAGAGGAGCAGAAAAAAGCAAAAAATTTCAGAATTGCACCTTGCAATGCGGAGAAATTACTGTTTGTGCATTTACAATATTCATTGATTTTTGCCATTGAAAAACGTCCAGAAATGATTGAAGCTACTGACAATGAAAGGAGCTGGCATCTCACTCTCTTTGCATCTTGTTTATCATGCTAAGAGGAGCAGGAAAAAGCAAAAAATTTCAGAATTGCACCTTGCAATGCGGAGAAATTACTGTTTGTGCATTTACAATATTTATTGTTTTTGCCATTGAAAAACGTCCAGAAATGATTGAAGCTACTGACTGAATGAAAGGAGCTGGCATCTCACTCTCTTTGAATCTTCTTTATCATGCTAAGAGGAGCAGGAAAAAGCAAAAAATTTCAGAATTGCACCTTGCAATGCGGAGAAATTACTGTTTGTGCATTTACAATATTCATTGATTTTTGCCATTGAAAAACATCGTTATTCATATACCAGAAATGATTGAAGCTACTGACTGAATGAAAGGAGCTGGCATCTCACTCTCTTTGAATCTTCTTTATCATGCTAAGAGGAGCAGGAAAAAGCAAAAAATTTCAGAATTGCACCTTGCAATGCGGAGAAATTACTGTTTGTGCATTTACAATATTCAATGATTTTTGCCATTGAAAAACGTCCAGAAATGATTGAAGCTACTGACTGAATGAAAGGAGCTGGCATCTCACTCTCTTTGAATCTTGTTTATCATGCTAAGAGGAGCAGGAAAAAGCAAAAAATTTCAGAATTGCACCTTGCAATGCGGAGAAATTACTGTTTGTGCATTTACAATATTCATTGATTTTTGCAATTGAAAAACATCATGTTATTCATATACCAGAAATGATTGAAGCTACTGACTGAATGAAAGGAGCTGGCATCTCACTCTCTTTGAATCTTCTTTATCATGCTAAGAGGAGCAGGAAAAAGCAAAAAATTTCAGAATTGCACCTTGCAATGCGGAGAAATTACTGTTTGTGCATTTACAATATTCATTGATTTTTGCCATTGAAAAACATCATGTTATTCATATACCAGAAATGTTTGAAGCTACTGACTGAATGAAAGGAGCTGGCATCTCACTCTCTTTGAATCTTCTTTATCATGCTAAGAGGAGCAGGAAAAAGCAAAAAATTTCAGAATTGCACCTTGCAATGCGGAGAAATTACTGTTTGTGCATTTACAATATTCATTGATTTTTGCCATTGAAAAACATCCAGAAATGATTGAAGCTACTGACTGAATGAACGGAGCTCTCATCTCACTCTCTTTGAATCTTGTTTATCATGCTAAGAGGAGCAGGAAAAAGCAAAAAATTTCAGAATTGCACCTTGCAATGCGGAGAAATTACTGTTTGTGCATTTACAATATTCATTGATTTTTGCCATTGAAAAACATCGTTATTCATATACCAGAAATGATTGAAGCTACTGACTGAATGAAAGGAGCTGGCATCTCACTCTCTTTGAATCTTCTTTATCATGCTAAGAGGAGCAGGAAAAAGCAAAAAATTTCAGAATTGCACCTTGCAATGCGGAGAAATTACTGTTTGTGCATTTACAATATTCAATGATTTTTGCCATTGAAAAACGTCCAGAAATAATTGAAGCTACTGACTGAATGAAAGGAGCTGGCATCTCACTCTCTTTGAATCTTCTTTATCATGCTAAGAGGAGCAGGAAAAAGCAAAAAATTTCAGAATTGCACCTTGCAATGCGGAGAAATTACTGTTTGTGCATTTACAATATTCATTGATTTTTGCCATTGAAAAACATCATGCTATTCATATACCAGAAATGTTTGAAGCTACTGACTGAATGAAAGGAGCTGGCATCTCACTCTCTTTGAATCTTCTTTATCATGCTAAGAGGAGCAGGAAAAAGCAAAAAATTTCAGAATTGCACCTTGCAATGCGGAGAAATTACTGTTTGTGCATTTACAATATTCATTGATTTTTGCCATTGAAAAACGTCCAGAAATGATTGAAGCTACTGACTGAATGAAAGGAGCTGGCATCTCACTCTCTTTGAATCTTGTTTATCATGCTAAGAGGAGCAGGAAAAAGCAAAAAATTTCAGAATTGCACCTTGCAATGCGGTGAAATTACTGTTTGTGCATTTACAATATTCATTGATTTTTGCCATTGAAAAACGTCCAGAAATGATTGAAGCTACTGACTGAATGAAAGGAGCTGGCATCTCACTCTCTTTGAATCTTCTTTATCATGCTAAGAGGAGCAGGAAAAAGCAAAAAATTTCAGAATTGCACCTTGCAATGCGGAGAAATTACTGTTTGTGCATTTACAATATTCATTGATTTTTGCCATTGAAAAACATCATGTTATTCATATACCAGAAATGATTGAAGCTACTGACTGAATGAAAGGAGCTGGCATCTCACTCTCTTTGAATCTTCTTTATCATGCTAAGAGGAGCAGGAAAAAGCAAAAAATTTCAGAATTGCACCTTGCAATGCGGAGAAATTACTGTTTGTGCATTTACAATATTCAATGATTTTTGCCATTGAAAAACGTCCAGAAATGATTGAAGCTACTGACTGAATGAAAGGAGCTGGCATCTCACTCTCTTTGAATCTTCTTTATCATGCTAAGAGGAGCAGGAAAAAGCAAAAAATTTCAGAATTGCACCTTCCAATGCGGAGAAATTACTGTTTGTGCATTTACAATATTCATTGATTTTTGCCATTGAAAAACATCATGTTATTCATATACCAGAAATGTTTGAAGCTACTGACTGAATGAAAGGAGCTGGCATCTCACTCTCTTTGAATCTTCTTTATCATGCTAAGAGGAGCAGGAAAAAGCAAAAAATTTCAGAATTGCACCTTGCAATGCGGAGAAATTACTGTTTGTGCATTTACAATATTCATTGATTTTTGCCATTGAAAAACATCATGTTATTCATATACCAGAAATGATTGAAGCTACTGACTGAATGAAAGGAGCTGGCATCTCACTCTCTTTGAATCTTCTTTATCATGCTAAGAGGAGCAGGAAAAAGCAAAAAATTTCAGAATTGCACCTTGCAATGCGGAGAAATTACTGTTTGTGCATTTACAATATTCAATGATTTTTGCTATTGAAAAACGTCCAGAAATGTTTGAAGCTACTGACTGAATGAAAGGAGCTGGCATCTCACTCTCTTTGAATCTTCTTTATCATGCTAAGAGGAGCAGGAAAAAGCAAAAAATTTCAGAATTGCACCTTGCAATGCGGAGAAATTACTGTTTGTGCATTTACAATATTCATTGATTTTTGCCATTGAAAAACATCATGTTATTCATATACCAGAAATGATTGAAGCTACTGACTGAATGAAAGGAGCTGGCATCTCACTCTCTTTGAATCTTCTTTATCATGCTAAGAGGAGCAGGAAAAAGCAAAAAATTTCAGAATTGCACCTTGCAATGCGGAGAAATTACTGTTTGTGCATTTACAATATTCATTGATTTTTGCCATTGAAAAACATCATGTTATTCATATACCAGAAATGATTGAAGCTACTGACTGAATGAAAGGAGCTGGCATCTCACTCTCTTTGAATCTTCTTTATCATGCTAAGAGGAGCAGGAAAAAGCAAAAAATTTCAGAATTGCACCTTGCAATGCGGAGAAATTACTGTTTGTGCATTTACAATATTCAATGATTTTTGCTATTGAAAAACGTCCAGAAATGTTTGAAGCTACTGACTGAATGAAAGGAGCTGGCATCTCACTCTCTTTGAATCTTCTTTATCATGCTAAGAGGAGCAGGAAAAAGCAAAAAATTTCAGAATTGCACCTTGCAATGCGGAGAAATTACTGTTTGTGCATTTACAATATTCATTGATTTTTGCCATTGAAAAACATCATGTTATTCATATACCAGAAATGATTGAAGCTACTGACTGAATGAAAGGAGCTGGCATCTCACTCTCTTTGAATCTTCTTTATCATGCTAAGAGGAGCAGGAAAAAGCAAAAAATTTCAGAATTGCACCTTGCAATGCGGAGAAATTACTGTTTGTGCATTTACAATATTCAATGATTTTTGCCATTGAAAAACGTCCAGAAATGATTGAAGCTACTGACTGAATGAAAGGAGCTGGCATCTCACTCTCTTTGAATCTTCTTTATCATGCTAAGAGGAGCAGGAAAAAGCAAAAAATTTCAGAATTGCACCTTGCAATGCGGAGAAATTACTGTTTGTGCATTTACAATATTCATTGATTTTTGCCATTGAAAAACGTCCAGAAATGATTGAAGCTACTGACTGAATGAAAGGAGCTGGCATCTCACTCTCTTTGAATCTTGTTTATCATGCTAAGAGGAGCAGGAAAAAGCAAAAAATTTCAGAATTGCACCTTGCAATGCGGAGAAATTACTGTTTGTGCATTTACAATATTCATTGATTTTTGCCATTGAAAAACGTCCAGAAATGATTGAAGCTACTGACTGAATGAAAGGAGCTGGCATCTCACTCTCTTTGAATCTTCTTTATCATGCTAAGAGGAGCAGGAAAAAGCAAAAAATTTCAGAATTGCACCTTGCAATGCGGAGAAATTACTGTTTGTGCATTTACAATATTCATTGATTTTTGCCATTGAAAAACATCATGTTATTCATATACCAGAAATGTTTGAAGCTACTGACTGAATGAAAGGAGCTGGCATCTCACTCTCTTTGAGTCTTCTTTATCATGCTAAGAGGAGCAGAAAAAAGCAAAAAATTTCAGAATTGCACCTTGCAATGCGGAGAAATTACTGTTTGTGCATTTACAATATTCATTGATTTTTGCCATTGAAAAACGTCCAGAAATGATTGAAGCTACTGACTGAATGAAAGGAGCTGGCATCTCACTCTCTTTGAATCTTGTTTATCATGCTAAGAGGAGCAGGAAAAAGCAAAAAATTTCAGAATTGCACCTTGCAATGCGGAGAAATTACTGTTTGTGCATTTACAATATTCATTGATTTTTGCCATTGAAAAACGTCCAGAAATGATTGAAGCTACTGACTGAATGAAAGGAGCTGGCATCTCACTCTCTGTGAATCTTCTTTATCATGCTAAGAGGAGCAGGAAAAAGCAAAAAATTTCAGAATTGCACCTTGCAATGCGGAGAAATTACTGTTTGTGCATTTACAATATTCATTGATTTTTGCCATTGAAAAACATCATGTTATTCATATACCAGAAATGTTTGAAGCTACTGACTGAATGAAAGGAGCTGGCATCTCACTCTCTTTGAATCTTCTTTATCATGCTAAGAGGAGCAGGAAAAAGCAAAAAATTTCAGAATTGCACCTTGCAATGCGGAGAAATTACTTTTTGTGCATTTACAATATTCATTGATTTTTGCCATTGAAAAACGTCCAGAAATGATTGAAGCTACTGACTGAATGAAAGGAGCTGGCATCTCACTCTCTTTGAATCTTCTTTATCATGCTAAGAGGAGCAGGAAAAAGCAAAAAATTTCAGAATTGCACCTTGCAATGCGGAGAAATTACTGTTTGTGCATTTACAATATTCATTGATTTTTGCCATTGAAAAACCATGTTATTCATATACCAGAAATGTTTGAAGCTACTGACTGAATGAAAGGAGCTGGCATCTCACTCTCTTTGAATCTTCTTTATCATGCTAAGAGGAGCAGGAAAAAGCAAAAAATTTCAGAATTGCACCTTGCAATGCGGAGAAATTACTGTTTGTGCATTTACAATATTCATTGATTTTTGCCATTGAAAAACATCCAGAAATGATTGAAGCTACTGACTGAATGAAAGGAGCTGGCATCTCACTCTCTTTGAATCTTCTTTATCATGCTAAGAGGAGCAGGAAAAAGGAAAAAATTTCAGAATTGCACCTTGCAATGCGGAGAAATTACTGTTTGTGCATTTACAATATTCATTGATTTTTGCCATTGAAAAACATCATGTTATTCATATACCAGAATTGATTGAAGCTACTGACTGAATGAAAGGAGCTGGCATCTCACTCTCTTTGAATCTTCTTTATCATGCTAAGAGGAGCAGGAAAAAGCAAAAAATTTCAGAATTGCACCTTGCAATGCGGAGAAATTACTGTTTGTGCATTTACAATATTCATTGATTTTTGCCATTGAAAAACGTCCAGAAATGATTGAAGCTACTGACTGAATGAAAGGAGCTGGCATCTCACTCTCTTTGAATCTTGTTTATCATGCTAAGAGGAGCAGGAAAAAGCAAAAAATTTCAGAATTGCACCTTGCAATGCGGAGAAATTACTGTTTGTGCATTTACAATATTCATTGATTTTTGCCATTGAAAAACGTCCAGAAATGATTGAAGCTACTGACTGAATGAAAGGAGCTGGCATCTCACTCTCTTTGAATCTTCTTTATCATGCTAAGAGGAGCAGGAAAAAGCAAAAAATTTCAGAATTGCACCTTGCAATGCGGAGAAATTACTGTTTGTGCATTTACAATATTCATTGATTTTTGCCATTGAAAAACATCATGTTATTCATATCCCAGAAATGATTGAAGCTACTGACTGAATGAAAGGAGCTGGCATCTCACTCTCTTTGAATCTTCTTTATCATGCTAAGAGGAGCAGGAAAAAGCAAAAAATTTCAGAATTGCACCTTGCAATGCGGAGAAATTACTGTTTGTGCATTTACAATATTCATTGATTTTTGCCATTGAAAAACGTCCAGAAATGATTGAAGCTACTGACTGAATGAAAGGAGCTAGCATCTCACTCTCTTTGAATCTTCTTTATCATGCTAAGAGGAGCAGGAAAAAGCAAAAAATTTCAGAATTGCACCTTGCAATGCGGAGAAATTACTGTTTGTGCATTTACAATATTCATTGATTTTTGCCATTGAAAAACATCATGTTATTCATATACCAGAAATGTTTGAAGCTACTGACTGAATGAAAGGAGCTGGCATCTCACTCTCTTTGAGTCTTCTTTATCATGCTAAGAGGAGCACAAAAAAGCAAAAAATTTCAGAATTGCACCTTGCAATGCGGAGAAATTACTGTTTGTGCATTTACAATATTCATTGATTTTTGCCATTGAAAAACGTCCAGAAATGATTGAAGCTACTGACTGAATGAAAGGAGCTGGCATCTCACTCTCTTTGAATCTTGTTTATCATGCTAAGAGGAGCAGGAAAAAGCAAAAAATTTCAGAATTGCACCTTGCAATGCGGAGAAATTACTGTTTGTGCATTTACAATATTCATTGATTTTTGCCATTGAAAAACGTCCAGAAATGATTGAAGCTACTGACTGAATGAAAGGAGCTGGCATCTCACTCTCTTTGAATCTTCTTTATCATGCTAAGAGGAGCAGGAAAAAGCAAAAAATTTCAGAATTGCACCTTGCAATGCGGAGAAATTACTGTTTGTGCATTTACAATATTCATTGATTTTTGCCATTGAAAAACATCATGTTATTCATATACCAGAAATGTTTGAAGCTACTGACTGAATGAAAGGAGCTGGCATCTCACTCTCTTTGAATCTTCTTTATCATGCTAAGAGGAGCAGGAAAAAGCAAAAAATTTCAGAATTGCACCTTGCAATGCGGAGAAATTACTGTTTGTGCATTTACAATATTCATTGATTTTTGCCATTGAAAAACATCCAGAAATGATTGAAGCTACTGACTGAATGAAAGGAGCTCTCATCTCACTCTCTTTGAATCTTGTTTATCATGCTAAGAGGAGCAGGAAAAAGCAATAAAATTCAGAATTGCACCTTGCAATGCGGAGAAATTACTGTTTGTGCATTTACAATATTCATTGATTTTTGCCATTGAAAAACGTCCAGAAATGATTGAAGCTACTGACTGAATGAAAGGAGCTGGCATCTCACTCTCTTTGTTTTACCATATTTTTTTATTTTTAATAAACAATTTAACAGGGGAATAACACACGTAGCATAAAAGTAGTGACAAAAGAATATTCATAATAAGGGAAAAATTCTGAGGGAAGGGAAAGGGAAAGGGAACAAACAGGAATGGATAATCAGGAAAGATGGGAGAAATTTGTTCGTCAAATAGTATATACGATAATGCAGAAATTTGAACACTTTAAACACACATTACTATCATTAGCAAAAATTAAACATATTAATGAGCTAAACACGACACACATTAAGATGTTCCAGCGTTATGAGAGGGTTGAGGGAATTTAGTGAGCCAAATATCCCACTTCCTAGAAAATTTAAGTAAATTATTGTTAATAAGGGCAAATCTTAGTTCAAATATTCTATGGAGATTCATCTTATCAACTAAGTCCTCCAAAGTGGGGACATGTGACTTTCTCCAATAAAAAGCCAATGCGTTCTTACACACTGAAAATAAGTGAATCACCAAAGATCTTTCAAACGACTTATATGGTTCAAGATCTAAGGATAGTAAAGCCATTTGAGGGGTCAATACTACAGGTCTGCCTAAAAGGTCATCTACCAAAGAAGAGATCTGAGCCCATAGATTCCGGATTTTAGGGCAGCTCCAAAAGAGATGTAAAAGATCTCCCCTAAGGCCGCACTCCCTCCAACAAAGGGGAGAGTTGCTGGGCTTTATATGGTGAAGCCTGATTGGAGTGTAATACCATCTGGTTAGAATTTTGAAGTAAGCCTCTTGTAAGGGCATAGATATATTAGAGGCCTGAGAAAAAAGAACAGCACTCTCCCATTGATCGGATTGGAAATTGAGTTTTAGATCTTTTTCCCAGCGTATCATGTAGAGGTGTTTTTGGAAGGAAAGATCATTATTGAAGCTGTTATATATGTGTCTCAGGCTCCAAAAAATTTTGTGGGATGGGTTGCTTAACAGGTTCACCGAGGTTTCAGAAACAATAAGTTTACCAGAAATAAATTCCAGAATAATGCTCTTTAAATGAGAGTATAAAAAGAAATCAGAGGAAGGTAAGTTGAATCTTTTTTTAAGAGTTTGGAAAGGAATAAAGGCAGAAGCTTCATAGAAGTCTCCAATTTTCCTTAACCCTTTATTGTCCCATTGATCTGGAATGGAAGAGTTATACAGATCAGCAACAAAACCAATTGGAAAATTTTTGACAAAAGAAAACTTATCCCTATCAGAATCTCTTAGGGGACTCTTTTTCTTTCTTTTGGCGATTTTTTTCCAGGCGTCAATAATCGCCTGGAAAATAGGATGGGAAGAATCATGAGTGCACTGTTTAAAGAGATGCCTAAGTAACAATTCACGGGGAGAAGAACCATTATTTAAGAAGGTCTCCAGAGTCATCCAAGCTGGGGGACTGTCAGAATTAAACCAATTACTGCTCTGTTTGATGAGGTTTGCCAAATAGTAAGCGGAAATATTAGGGTGGCTCAGACCTCCGTTGCACTTATTCTTGTACAATATATCTGCAGATATCCTCGCACGTTTATTATCCCAGACATAGGAATTAATCTGATTTTGAATTTTTTGAATAAAGATGTGAGAAATAGTTAAAGGTAAGTTGCGGAAAAAATACAAGATTTTGGGTAGAACAAACATCTTAATAGAGAGGACTCTACCCCACCATGACAAATCTCTTTTCAAAAATTCCATCAAATCTCCACGGACGATATCCTCAATCAGAACCAGGTTGTCAGAAATTGTTGAGTTAATAGTTTTACCAATACTGATCCCCAAATAAGTCAGATTGCGTTTAGCCAAACCGAAGGAAAATCTCGAGTGTAAAACCTCTCTCGTCTGACGGTCCAGATTAATGTTTAAAAGTTTAGACTTCTCATTATTGATCTTAAAATAAGAAATCTGAGAGAATAGTTCTAGAACCTTCGAAACTTCCGCAACCGAATTTACTGGGTCCAGCAAGGAAAGCATAACATCATCTGCAAAGAGGCCAATTTTAAATTCTCGAGATGGGGTAGAAATCCCCCTAATGTCAGTGTTTTCTCTAATCCTCTGTGCCAAAGGCTCCATAGCCAGGACAAAGAGAAGGGGGGAAAGTGGGCAACCCTGTCTAGTACCATTTGTGATAGGGATTGGATTTGAGAGATAATTGTTAACATAAATTTTTGCTTGGGGGTTAGAATAGAGGGCCATAATTGAAGAGAGAAATTTGTTATCAAAACCGAATTTAATAAGGGTGAGTTTAAGGTATAGCCAATTTAACCTGTCAAAAGCTTTTTCAGCGTCTAAAGCAAGCAATGAAGTTGGGAGTTTCGCCGTATTTATCACCTTAATAATATTCAGAAGTCTTCTAGAGCCATCAGTTGCTTGCCTCCCACCAACGAAGCCAATCTGATCATCGTTGATGAGAGATGGGAGAATAGTCGATAAACGATTGGCCAGAATTTTCGAATATATCTTAATATCAGTGTTAATTAGCGAAATGGGCCTATAATTTTTAACATTATCTCTCTCATCCTTAGACTTGGGTATTAGGGTAATGGTGGCTTCCAGCATTTCTGAGGGGAAGGAGCTTATTGAGGAAGCATGATTGAAAATTTTCGTGAGAGGGGAAGAAAGTAGGTCACAAAAAGTTTATCTCACTCTCTTTGAATCTTCTTTATCATGCTAAGAGGAGCAGGAAAAAGCAAAAAATTTCAGAATTGCACCTTGCAATGCGGAGAAATTACTGTTTGTGCATTTACAATATTCATTGATTTTTGCCATTGAAAAACATCATGTTATTCATATACCAGAAATGATTGAAGCTACTGACTGAATGAAAGGAGCTGGCATCTCACTCTCTTTGAATCTTCTTTATCATGCTAAGAGGAGCAGGAAAAAGCAAAAAATTTCAGAATTGCACCTTGCAATGCGGAGAAATTACTGTTTGTGCATTTACAATATTCATTGATTTTTGCCATTGAAAAACGTCCAGAAATGATTGAAGCTACTGACTGAATGAAAGGAGCTGGCATCTCACTCTCTTTGAATCTTCTTTATCATGCTAAGAGGAGCAGGAAAAAGCAAAAAATTTCAGAATTGCACCTTGCAATGCGGAGAAATTACTGTTTGTGCATTTACAATATTCATTGATTTTTGCCATTGAAAAACATCATGTTATTCATATACCAGAAATGTTTGAAGCTACTGACTGAATGAAAGGAGCTGGCATCTCACTCTCTTTGAGTCTTCTTTATCATGCTAAGAGGAGCAGAAAAAAGCAAAAAATTTCAGAATTGCACCTTGCAATGCGGAGAAATTACTGTTTGTGCATTTACAATATTCATTGATTTTTGCCATTGAAAAACGTCCAGAAATGATTGAAGCTACTGACTGAATGAAAGGAGCTGGCATCTCACTCTCTTTGAATCTTGTTTATCATGCTAAGAGGAGCAGGAAAAAGCAAAAAATTTCAGAATTGCACCTTGCAATGCGGAGAAATTACTGTTTGTGCATTTACAATATTCATTGATTTTTGCCATTGAAAAACGTCCAGAAATGATTGAAGCTACTGACTGAATGAAAGGAGCTGGCATCTCACTCTCTTTGAATCTTCTTTATCATGCTAAGAGGAGCAGGAAAAAGCAAAAAATTTCAGAATTGCACCTTGCAATGCGGAGAAATTACTGTTTGTGCATTTACAATATTCATTGATTTTTGCCATTGAAAAACATCGTTATTCATATACCAGAAATGATTGAAGCTACTGACTGAATGAAAGGAGCTGGCATCTCACTCTCTTTGAATCTTCTTTATCATGCTAAGAGGAGCAGGAAAAAGCAAAAAATTTCAGAATTGCACCTTGCAATGCGGAGAAATTACTGTTTGTGCATTTACAATATTCAATGATTTTTGCCATTGAAAAACGTCCAGAAATGATTGAAGCTACTGACTGAATGAAAGGAGCTGGCATCTCACTCTCTTTGAATCTTGTTTATCATGGTAAGAGGAGCAGGAAAAAGCAAAAAATTTCAGAATTGCACCTTGCAATGCGGAGAAATTACTGTTTGTGCATTTACAATATTCATTGATTTTTGCCATTGAAAAACATCGTTATTCATATACCAGAAATGATTGAAGCTACTGACTGAATGAAAGGAGCTGGCATCTCACTCTCTTTGAATCTTCTTTATCATGCTAAGAGGAGCAGGAAAAAGCAAAAAATTTCAGAATTGCACCTTGCAATGCGGAGAAATTACTGTTTGTGCATTTACAATATTCAATGATTTTTGCCATTGAAAAACGTCCAGAAATGATTGAAGCTACTGACTGAATGAAAGGAGCTGGCATCTCACTCTCTTTGAATCTTCTTTATCATGCTAAGAGGAGCAGGAAAAAGCAAAAAATTTCAGAATTGCACCTTGCAATGCGGAGAAATTACTGTTTGTGCATTTACAATATTCATTGATTTTTGCCATTGAAAAACGTCCAGAAATGATTGAAGCTACTGACTGAATGAAAGGAGCTGGCATCTCACTCTCTTTGAATCTTGTTTATCATGCTAAGAGGAGCAGGAAAAAGCAAAAAATTTCAGAATTGCACCTTGCAATGCGGAGAAATTACTGTTTGTGCATTTACAATATTCATTGATTTTTGCCATTGAAAAACGTCCTGAAATGATTGAAGCTACTGACTGAATGAAAGGAGCTGGCATCTCACTCTCTTTGAATCTTCTTTATCATGCTAAGAGGAGCAGGAAAAAGCAAAAAATTTCAGAATTGCACCTTGCAATGCGGAGAAATTACTGTTTGTGCATTTACAATATTCATTGATTTTTGCCATTGAAAAACATCATGTTATTCATATACCAGAAATGTTTGAAGCTACTGACTGAATGAAAGGAGCTGGCATCTCACTCTCTTTGAGTCTTCTTTATCATGCTAAGAGGAGCAGAAAAAAGCAAAAAATTTCAGAATTGCACCTTGCAATGCGGAGAAATTACTGTTTGTGCATTTACAATATTCATTGATTTTTGCCATTGAAAAACGTCCAGAAATGATTGAAGCTACTGACTGAATGAAAGGAGCTGGCATCTCACTCTCTTTGAATCTTGTTTATCATGCTAAGAGGAGCAGGAAAAAGCAAAAAATTTCAGAATTGCACCTTGCAATGCGGAGAAATTACTGTTTGTGCATTTACAATATTCATTGATTTTTGCCATTGAAAAACGTCCAGAAATGATTGAAGCTACTGACTGAATGAAAGGAGCTGGCATCTCACTCTCTTTGAATCTTCTTTATCATGCTAAGAGGAGCAGGAAAAAGCAAAAAATTTCAGAATTGCACCTTGCAATGCGGAGAAATTACTGTTTGTGCATTTACAATATTCAATGATTTTTGCCATTGAAAAACGTCCAGAATTGATTGAAGCTACTGACTGAATGAAAGGAGCTGGCATCTCACTCTCTTTGAATCTTCTTTATCATGCTAAGAGGAGCAGGAAAAAGCAAAAAATTTCAGAATTGCACCTTCCAATGCGGAGAAATTACTGTTTGTGCATTTACAATATTCATTGATTTTTGCCATTGAAAAACATCATGTTATTCATATACCAGAAATGTTTGAAGCTACTGACTGAATGAAAGGAGCTGGCATCTCACTCTCTTTGAATCTTCTTTATCATGCTAAGAGGAGCAGGAAAAAGCAAAAAATTTCAGAATTGCACCTTGCAATGCGGAGAAATTACTGTTTGTGCATTTACAATATTCATTGATTTTTGCCATTGAAAAACATCATGTTATTCATATACCAGAAATGATTGAAGCTACTGACTGAATGAAAGGAGCTGGCATCTCACTCTCTTTGAATCTTCTTTATCATGCTAAGAGGAGCAGGAAAAAGCAAAAAATTTCAGAATTGCACCTTGCAATGCGGAGAAATTACTGTTTGTGCATTTACAATATTCAATGATTTTTGCTATTGAAAAACGTCCAGAAATGTTTGAAGCTACTGACTGAATGAAAGGAGCTGGCATCTCACTCTCTTTGAATCTTCTTTATCATGCTAAGAGGAGCAGGAAAAAGCAAAAAATTTCAGAATTGCACCTTGCAATGCGGAGAAATTACTGTTTGTGCATTTACAATATTCATTGATTTTTGCCATTGAAAAACATCATGTTATTCATATACTAGAAATGATTGAAGCTACTGACTGAATGAAAGGAGCTGGCATCTCACTCTCTTTGAATCTTCTTTATCATGCTAAGAGGAGCAGGAAAAAGCAAAAAATTTCAGAATTGCACCTTGCAATGCGGAGAAATTACTGTTTGTGCATTTACAATATTCAATGATTTTTGCCATTGAAAAACGTCCAGAAATGATTGAAGCTACTGACTGAATGAAAGGAGCTGGCATCTCACTCTCTTTGAATCTTCTTTATCATGCTAAGAGGAGCAGGAAAAAGCAAAAAATTTCAGAATTGCACCTTGCAATGCGGAGAAATTACTGTTTGTGCATTTACAATATTCATTGATTTTTGCCATTGAAAAACGTCCAGAAATGATTGAAGCTACTGACTGAATGAAAGGAGCTGGCATCTCACTCTCTTTGAATCTTGTTTATCATGCTAAGAGGAGCAGGAAAAAGCAAAAAATTTCATAATTGCACCTTGCAATGCGGAGAAATTACTGTTTGTGCATTTACAATATTCATTGATTTTTGCCATTGAAAAACGTCCAGAAATGATTGAAGCTACTGACTGAATGAAAGGAGCTGGCATCTCACTCTCTTTGAATCTTCTTTATCATGCTAAGAGGAGCAGGAAAAAGCAAAAAATTTCAGAATTGCACCTTGCAATGCGGAGAAATTACTGTTTGTGCATTTACAATATTCATTGATTTTTGCCATTGAAAAACATCATGTTATTCATATACCAGAAATGTTTGAAGCTACTGACTGAATGAAAGGAGCTGGCATCTCACTCTCTTTGAGTCTTCTTTATCATGCTAAGAGGAGCAGAAAAAAGCAAAAAATTTCAGAATTGCACCTTGCAATGCGGAGAAATTACTGTTTGTGCATTTACAATATTCATTGATTTTTGCCATTGAAAAACGTCCAGAAATGATTGAAGCTACTGACTGAATGAAAGGAGCTGGCATCTCACTCTCTTTGAATCTTGTTTATCATGCTAAGAGGAGCAGGAAAAAGCAAAAAATTTCAGAATTGCACCTTGCAATGCGGAGAAATTACTGTTTGTGCATTTACAATATTCATTGATTTTTGCCATTGAAAAACGTTCAGAAATGATTGAAGCTACTGACTGAATGAAAGGAGCTGGCATCTCACTCTCTGTGAATCTTCTTTATCATGCTAAGAGGAGCAGGAAAAAGCAAAAAATTTCAGAATTGCACCTTGCAATGCGGAGAAATTACTGTTTGTGCATTTACAATATTCATTGATTTTTGCCATTGAAAAACATCATGTTATTCATATACCAGAAATGTTTGAAGCTACTGACTGAATGAAAGGAGCTGGCATCTCACTCTCATTGAATCTTCTTTATCATGCTAAGAGGAGCAGGAAAAAGCAAAAAATTTCAGAATTGCACCTTGCAATGCGGAGAAATTACTGTTTGTGCATTTACAATATTCATTGATTTTTGCCATTGAAAAACGTCCAGAAATGATTGAAGCTACTGACTGAATGAAAGGAGCTGGCATCTCACTCTCTTTGAATCTTCTTTATCATGCTAAGAGGAGCAGGAAAAAGCAAAAAATTTCAGAATTGCACCTTGCAATGCGGAGAAATTACTGTTTGTGCATTTACAATATTCATTGATTTTTGCCATTGAAAAACCATGTTATTCATATACCAGAAATGTTTGAAGCTACTGACTGAATGAAAGGAGCTGGCATCTCACTCTCTTTGAATCTTCTTTATCATGCTAAGAGGAGCAGGAAAAAGCAAAAAATTTCAGAATTGCACCTTGCAATGCGGAGAAATTACTGTTTGTGCATTTACAATATTCATTGATTTTTGCCATTGAAAAACATCCGGAAATGATTGAAGCTACTGACTGAATGAAAGGAGCTGGCATCTCACTCTCTTTGAATCTTGTTTATCATGCTAAGAGGAGCAGGAAAAAGCAAAAAATTTCAGAATTGCACCTTGCAATGCGGAGAAATTACTGTTTGTGCATTTACAATATTCATTGATTTTTGCCATTGAAAAACATCATGTTATTCATATACCAGAATTGATTGAAGCTACTGACTGAATGAAAGGAGCTGGCATCTCACTCTCTTTGAATCTTCTTTATCATGCTAAGAGGAGCAGGAAAAAGCAAAAAATTTCAGAATTGCACCTTGCAATGCGGAGAAATTACTGTTTGTGCATTTACAATATTCATTGATTTTTGCCATTGAAAAACGTCCAGAAATGATTGAAGCTACTGACTGAATGAAAGGAGCTGGCATCTCACTCTCTTTGAATCTTGTTTATCATGCTAAGAGGAGCAGGAAAAAGCAAAAAATTTCAGAATTGCACCTTGCAATGCGGAGAAATTACTGTTTGTGCATTTACAATATTCATTGATTTTTGCCATTGAAAAACGTCCAGAAATGATTGAAGCTACTGACTGAATGAAAGGAGCTGGCATCTCACTCTCTTTGAATCTTCTTTATCATGCTAAGAGGAGCAGGAAAAAGCAAAAAATTTCAGAATTGCACCTTGCAATGCGGAGAAATTACTGTTTGTGCATTTACAATATTCATTGATTTTTGCCATTGAAAAACATCATGTTATTCATATACCAGAAATGTTTGAAGCTACTGACTGAATGAAAGGAGCTGGCATCTCACTCTCTTTGAATCTTCTTTATCATGCTAAGAGGAGCAGGAAAAAGCAAAAAATTTCAGAATTGCACCTTGCAATGCGGAGAAATTACTGTTTGTGCATTTACAATATTCATTGATTTTTGCCATTGAAAAACGTCCAGAAATGATTGAAGCTACTGACTGAATGAAAGGAGCTGGCATCTCACTCTCTTTGAATCTTGTTTATCATGCTAAGAGGAGCAGGAAAAAGCAAAAAATTTCAGAATTGCACCTTGCAATGCGGAGAAATTACTGTTTGTGCATTTACAATATTCATTGATTTTTGCCATTGAAAAACATCATGTTATTCATATACCAGAAATGTTTGAAGCTACTGACTGAATGAAAGGAGCTGGCATCTCACTCTCTTTGAATCTTCTTTATCATGCTAAGAGGAGCAGGAAAAAGCAAAAAATTTCAGAATTGCACCTTGCAATGCGGAGAAATTACTGTTTGTGCATTTACAATATTCATTGATTTTTGCCATTGAAAAACATCCAGAAATGATTGAAGCTACTGACTGAATGAAAGGAGCTGACATCTCACTCTCTTTGAATCTTGTTTATCATGCTAAGAGGAGCAGGAAAAAGCAAAAAATTTCAGAATTGCACCTTGCAATGCGGAGAAATTACTGTTTGTGCATTTACAATATTCATTGATTTTTGCCATTGAAAAACATGTTATTCATATACCAGAAATGATTGAAGCTACTGACTGAATGAAAGGAGCTGGCATCTCACTCTCTTTGAATCTTCTTTATCATGCTAAGAGGAGCAGGAAAAAGCAAAAAATTTCAGAATTGCACCTTGCAATGCGGAGAAATTACTGTTTGTGCATTTACAATATTCATTGATTTTTGCCATTGAAAAACGTCCAGAAATGATTGAAGCTACTGACTGAATGAAAGGAGCTGGCATCTCACTCTCTTTGAATCTTCTTTATCATGCTAAGAGGAGCAGGAAAAAGCAAAAAATTTCAGAATTGCACCTTGCAATGCGGAGAAATTACTGTTTGTGCATTTACAATATTCATTGATTTTTGCCATTGAAAAACATCATGTTATTCATATACCAGAAATGTTTGAAGCTACTGACTGAATGAAAGGAGCTGGCATCTCACTCTCTTTGAATCCTCTTTATCATGCTAAGAGGAACAGGAAAAAGCAAAAAATTTCAGAATTGCACCTTGCAATGCGGAGAAATTACTGTTTGTGCATTTACAATATTCATTGATTTTTGCCATTGAAAAACATCCAGAAATGATTGAAGCTACTGACTGAATGAAAGGAGCTGGCATCTCACTCTCTTTGAATCTTGTTTATCATGCTAAGAGGAGCAGGAAAAAGCAAAAAATTTCAGAATTGCACCTTGCAATGCGGAGAAATTACTGTTTGTGCATTTACAATATTCATTGATTTTTGCCATTGAAAAACATGTTATTCATATACCAGAAATGATTGAAGCTACTGACTGAATGAAAGGAGCTGGCATCTCACTCTCTTTGAATCTTCTTTATCATGCTAAGAGGAGCAGGAAAAAGCAAAAAATTTCAGAATTGCACCTTGCAATGCAGAGAAATTACTGTTTGTGCATTTACAATATTCAATGATTTTTGCCATTGAAAAACGTCCAGAAATGATTGAAGCTACTGACTGAATGAAAGGAGCTGGCATCTCACTCTCTTTGAATCTTCTTTATCATGCTAAGAGGAGCAGGAAAAAGCAAAAAATTTCAGAATTGCACCTTGCAAGGCGGAGAAATTACTGTTTGTGCATTTACAATATTCATTGATTTTTGCCATTGAAAAACATCATGCTATTCATATACCAGAAATGTTTGAAGCTACTGACTGAATGAAAGGAGCTGGCATCTCACTCTCTTTGAATCTTCTTTATCATGCTAAGAGGAGCAGGAAAAAGCAAAAAATTTCAGAATTGCACCTTGCAATGCGGAGAAATTACTGTTTGTGCATTTACAATATTCATTGATTTTTGCCATTGAAAAACGTCCAGAAATGATTGAAGCTACTGACTGAATGAAAGGAGCTGGCATCTCACTCTCTTTGAATCTTGTTTATCATGCTAAGAGGAGCAGGAAAAAGCAAAAAATTTCAGAATTGCACCTTGCAATGCGGAGAAATTACTGTTTGTGCATTTACAATATTCATTGATTTTTGCCATTGAAAAACGTCCAGAAATGATTGAAGCTACTGACTGAATGAAAGGAGCTGGCATCTCACTCTCTTTGAATCTTCTTTATCATGCTAAGAGGAGCAGGAAAAAGCAAAAAATTTCAGAATTGCACCTTGCAATGCGGAGAAATTACTGTTTGTGCATTTACAATATTCATTGATTTTTGCCATTGAAAAACGTCCAGAAATGATTGAAGCTACTGACTGAATGAAAGGAGCTGGCATCTCACTCTCTTTGAATCTTGTTTATCATGCTAAGAGGAGCAGGAAAAAGCAAAAAATTTCAGAATTGCACCTTGCAATGCGGAGAAATTACTGTTTGTGCATTTACAATATTCATTGATTTTTGCCATTGAAAAACGTCCAGAAATGATTGAAGCTACTGACTGAATGAAAGGAGCTGGCATCTCACTCTCTTTGAATCTTCTTTATCATGCTAAGAGGAGCAGGAAAAAGCAAAAAATTTCAGAATTGCACCTTGCAATGCGGAGAAATTACTGTTTGTGCATTTACAATATTCATTGATTTTTGCCATTGAAAAACATCATGTTATTCATATACCAGAAATGTTTGAAGCTACTAACTGAATGAAAGGAGCTGGCATCTCACTCTCTTTGAATCTTCTTTATCATGCTAAGAGGAGCAGGAAAAAGCAAAAAATTTCAGAATTGCACCTTGCAATGCGGAGAAATTACTGTTTGTGCATTTACAATATTCATTGATTTTTGCCATTGAAAAACGTCCAGAAATGATTGAAGCTACTGACTGAATGAAAGGAGCTGGCATCTCACTCTCTTTGAATCTTGTTTATCATGCTAAGAGGAGCAGGAAAAAGCAAAAAATTTCAGAATTGCACCTTGCAATGCGGAGAAATTACTGTTTGTGCATTTACAATATTCATTGATTTTTGCCATTGAAAAACATCATGTTATTCATATACCAGAAATGTTTGAAGCTACTGACTGAATGAAAGGAGCTGGCATCTCACTCTCTTTGAATCTTCTTTATCATGCTAAGAGGAGCAGGAAAAAGCAAAAAATTTCAGAATTGCACCTTGCAATGCGGAGAAATTACTGTTTGTGCATTTACAATATTCATTGATTTTTGCCATTGAAAAACATCCAGAAATGATTGAAGCTACTGACTGAATGAAAGGAGCTGGCATCTCACTCTCTTTGAATCTTGTTTATCATGCTAAGAGGAGCAGGAAAAAGCAAAAAATTTCAGAATTGCACCTTGCAATGCGGAGAAATTACTGTTTGTGCATTTACAATATTCATTGATTTTTGCCATTGAAAAACATCATGTTATTCATATACCAGAAATGATTGAAGCTACTGACTGAATGAAAGGAGCTGGCATCTCACTCTCTTTGAATCTTCTTTATCATGCTAAGAGGAGCAGGAAAAAGCAAAAAATTTCAGAATTGCACCTTGCAATGCGGAGAAATTACTGTTTGTGCATTTACAATATTCATTGATTTTTGCCATTGAAAAACGTCCAGAAATGATTGAAGCTACTGACTGAATGAAAGGAGCTGGCATCTCACTCTCTTTGAATCTTGTTTATCATGCTAAGAGGAGCAGGAAAAAGCAAAAAATTTCAGAATTGCACCTTGCAATGCGGAGAAATTACTGTTTGTGCATTTACAATATTCATTGATTTTTGCCATTGAAAAACGTCCAGAAATGATTGAAGCTACTGACTGAATGAAAGGAGCTGGCATCTCACTCTCTTTGAATCTTCTTTATCATGCTAAGAGGAGCAGGAAAAAGCAAAAAATTTCAGAATTGCACCTTGCAATGCGGAGAAATTACTGTTTGTGCATTTACAATATTCATTGATTTTTGCCATTGAAAAACGTCCAGAAATGATTGAAGCTACTGACTGAATGAAAGGAGCTGGCATCTCACTCTCTTTGAATCTTGTTTATCATGCTAAGAGGAGCAGGAAAAAGCAAAAAATTTCAGAATTGCACCTTGCAATGCGGAGAAATTACTGTTTGTGCATTTACAATATTCATTGATTTTTGCCATTGAAAAACGTCCAGAAATGATTGAAGCTACTGACTGAATGAAAGGAGCTGGCATCTCACTCTCTTTGAATCTTCTTTATCATGCTAAGAGGAGCAGGAAAAAGCAAAAAATTTCAGAATTGCACCTTGCAATGCGGAGAAATTACTGTTTGTGCATTTACAATATTCAATGATTTTTGCCATTGAAAAACGTCCAGAAATGATTGAAGCTACTGACTGAATGAAAGGAGCTGGCATCTCACTCTCTTTGAATCTTCTTTATCATGCTAAGAGGAGCAGGAAAAAGCAGAAAATTTCAGAATTGCACCTTCCAATGCGGAGAAATTACTGTTTGTGCATTTACAATATTCATTGATTTTTGCCATTGAAAAACATCATGTTATTCATATACCAGAAATGTTTGAAGCTACTGACTGAATGAAAGGAGCTGGCATCTCACTCTCTTTGAATCTTCTTTATCATGCTAAGAGGAGCAGGAAAAAGCAAAAAATTTCAGAATTGCACCTTGCAATGCGGAGAAATTACTGTTTGTGCATTTACAATATTCATTGATTTTTGCCATTGAAAAACGTCCAGAAATGATTGAAGCTACTGACTGAATGAAAGGAGCTGGCATCTCACTCTCTTTGAATCTTCTTTATCATGCTAAGAGGAGCAGGAAAAAGCAAAAAATTTCAGAATTGCACCTTGCAATGCGGAGAAATTACTGTTTGTGCATTTACAATATTCATTGATTTTTGCCATTGAAAAACATCATGTTATTCATATACCAGAAATGATTGAAGCTACTGACTGAATGAAAGGAGCTGGCATCTCACTCTCTTTGAATCTTCTTTATCATGCTAAGAGGAGCAGGAAAAAGCAAAAAATTTCAGAATTGCACCTTGCAATGCGGAGAAATTACTGTTTGTGCATTTACAATATTCAATGATTTTTGCCATTGAAAAACGTCCAGAAATGATTGAAGCTACTGACTGAATGAAAGGAGCTGGCATCTCACTCTCTTTGAATCTTCTTTATCATGCTAAGAGGAGCAGGAAAAAGCAGAAAATTTCAGAATTGCACCTTCCAATGCGGAGAAATTACTGTTTGTGCATTTACAATATTCATTGATTTTTGCCATTGAAAAACGTCCAGAAATGATTGAAGCTACTGACTGAATGAAAGGAGCTGGCATCTCACTCTCTTTGAATCTTCTTTATCATGCTAAGAGGAGCAGGAAAAAGCAAAAAATTTCAGAATTGCACCTTGCAATGCGGAGAAATTACTGTTTGTGCATTTACAATATTCATTGATTTTTGCCATTGAAAAACGTCCAGAAATGATTGAAGCTACTGACTGAATGAAAGGAGCTGGCATCTCACTCTCTTTGAATCTTGTTTATCATGCTAAGAGGAGCAGGAAAAAGCAAAAAATTTCAGAATTGCACCTTGCAATGCGGAGAAATTACTGTTTGTGCATTTACAATATTCATTGATTTTTGCCATTGAAAAACGTCCAGAAATGATTGAAGCTACTGACTGAATGAAAGGAGCTGGCATCTCACTCTCTTTGAATCTTCTTTATCATGCTAAGAGGAGCAGGAAAAAGCAAAAAATTTCAGAATTGCACCTTGCAATGCGGAGAAATTACTGTTTGTGCATTTACAATATTCATTGATTTTTGCCATTGAAAAACATCATGTTATTCATATACCAGAAATGTTTGAAGCTACTAACTGAATGAAAGGAGCTGGCATCTCACTCTCTTTGAATCTTCTTTATCATGCTAAGAGGAGCAGGAAAAAGCAAAAAATTTCAGAATTGCACCTTGCAATGCGGAGAAATTACTGTTTGTGCATTTACAATATTCATTGATTTTTGCCATTGAAAAACGTCCAGAAATGATTGAAGCTACTGACTGAATGAAAGGAGCTGGCATCTCACTCTCTTTGAATCTTGTTTATCATGCTAAGAGGAGCAGGAAAAAGCAAAAAATTTCAGAATTGCACCTTGCAATGCGGAGAAATTACTGTTTGTGCATTTACAATATTCATTGATTTTTGCCATTGAAAAACATCATGTTATTCATATACCAGAAAAGTTTGAAGCTACTGACTGAATGAAAGGAGCTGGCATCTCACTCTCTTTGAATCTTCTTTATCATGCTAAGAGGAGCAGGAAAAAGCAAAAAATTTCAGAATTGCACCTTGCAATGCGGAGAAATTACTGTTTGTGCATTTACAATATTCATTGATTTTTGCCATTGAAAAACATCCAGAAATGATTGAAGCTACTGACTGAATGAAAGGAGCTGGCATCTCACTCTCTTTGAATCTTGTTTATCATGCTAAGAGGAGCAGGAAAAAGCAAAAAATTTCAGAATTGCACCTTGCAATGCGGAGAAATTACTGTTTGTGCATTTACAATATTCATTGATTTTTGCCATTGAAAAACATCATGTTATTCATATACCAGAAATGATTGAAGCTACTGACTGAATGAAAGGAGCTGGCATCTCACTCTCTTTGAATCTTCTTTATCATGCTAAGAGGAGCAGGAAAAAGCAAAAAATTTCAGAATTGCACCTTGCAATGCGGAGAAATTACTGTTTGTGCATTTACAATATTCATTGATTTTTGCCATTGAAAAACGTCCAGAAATGATTGAAGCTACTGACTGAATGAAAGGAGCTGGCATCTCACTCTCTTTGAATCTTGTTTATCATGCTAAGAGGAGCAGGAAAAAGCAAAAAATTTCAGAATTGCACCTTGCAATGCGGAGAAATTACTGTTTGTGCATTTACAATATTCATTGATTTTTGCCATTGAAAAACGTCCAGAAATGATTGAAGCTACTGACTGAATGAAAGGAGCTGGCATCTCACTCTCTTTGAATCTTCTTTATCATGCTAAGAGGAGCAGGAAAAAGCAAAAAATTTCAGAATTGCACCTTGCAATGCGGAGAAATTACTGTTTGTGCATTTACAATATTCATTGATTTTTGCCATTGAAAAACGTCCAGAAATGATTGAAGCTACTGACTGAATGAAAGGAGCTGGCATCTCACTCTCTTTGAATCTTGTTTATCATGCTAAGAGGAGCAGGAAAAAGCAAAAAATTTCAGAATTGCACCTTGCAATGCGGAGAAATTACTGTTTGTGCATTTACAATATTCATTGATTTTTGCCATTGAAAAACGTCCAGAAATGATTGAAGCTACTGACTGAATGAAAGGAGCTGGCATCTCACTCTCTTTGAATCTTCTTTATCATGCTAAGAGGAGCAGGAAAAAGCAAAAAATTTCAGAATTGCACCTTGCAATGCGGAGAAATTACTGTTTGTGCATTTACAATATTCAATGATTTTTGCCATTGAAAAACGTCCAGAAATGATTGAAGCTACTGACTGAATGAAAGGAGCTGGCATCTCACTCTCTTTGAATCTTCTTTATCATGCTAAGAGGAGCAGGAAAAAGCAGAAAATTTCAGAATTGCACCTTCCAATGCGGAGAAATTACTGTTTGTGCATTTACAATATTCATTGATTTTTGCCATTGAAAAACATCATGTTATTCATATACCAGAAATGTTTGAAGCTACTGACTGAATGAAAGGAGCTGGCATCTCACTCTCTTTGAATCTTCTTTATCATGCTAAGAGGAGCAGGAAAAAGCAAAAAATTTCAGAATTGCACCTTGCAATGCGGAGAAATTACTGTTTGTGCATTTACAATATTCATTGATTTTTGCCATTGAAAAACGTCCAGAAATGATTGAAGCTACTGACTGAATGAAAGGAGCTGGCATCTCACTCTCTTTGAATCTTCTTTATCATGCTAAGAGGAGCAGGAAAAAGCAAAAAATTTCAGAATTGCACCTTGCAATGCGGAGAAATTACTGTTTGTGCATTTACAATATTCATTGATTTTTGCCATTGAAAAACATCATGTTATTCATATACCAGAAATGATTGAAGCTACTGACTGAATGAAAGGAGCTGGCATCTCACTCTCTTTGAATCTTCTTTATCATGCTAAGAGGAGCAGGAAAAAGCAAAAAATTTCAGAATTGCACCTTGCAATGCGGAGAAATTACTGTTTGTGCATTTACAATATTCAATGATTTTTGCCATTGAAAAACGTCCAGAAATGATTGAAGCTACTGACTGAATGAAAGGAGCTGGCATCTCACTCTCTTTGAATCTTCTTTATCATGCTAAGAGGAGCAGGAAAAAGCAGAAAATTTCAGAATTGCACCTTCCAATGCGGAGAAATTACTGTTTGTGCATTTACAATATTCATTGATTTTTGCCATTGAAAAACATCATGTTATTCATATACCAGAAATGTTTGAAGCTACTGACTGAATGAAAGGAGCTGGCATCTCACTCTCTTTGAATCTTCTTTATCATGCTAAGAGGAGCAGGAAAAAGAAAAATTTCAGAATTGCACCTTGCAATGCGGAGAAATTACTGTTTGTGCATTTACAATATTCATTGATTTTTGCCATTGAAAAACGTCCAGAAATGATTGAAGCTACTGACTGAATGAAAGGAGCTGGCATCTCACTCTCTTTGAATCTTCTTTATCATGCTAAGAGGAGCAGGAAAAAGCAAAAAATTTCAGAATTGCACCTTGCAATGCGGAGAAATTACTGTTTGTGCATTTACAATATTCATTGATTTTTGCCATTGAAAAACGTCCAGAAATGTTTGAAGCTACTGACTGAATGAAAGGAGCTGGCATCTCACTCTCTTTGAATCTTCTTTATCATGCTAAGAGGAGCAGGAAAAAGCAAAAAATTTTAGAATTGCACCTTGCAATGAGGAGAAATTACTGTTTGTGCATTTACAATATTCATTGATTTTTGCCATTGAAAAACATCATGTTATTCATATACCAGAAATGTTTGAAGCTACTGACTGAATGAAAGGAGCTGGCATCTCACTCTCTTTGAGTCTTCTTTATCATGCTAAGAGGAGCACAAAAAAGCAAAAAATTTCAGAATTGCACCTTGCAATGCGGAGAAATTACTGTTTGTGCATTTACAATATTCATTGATTTTTGCCATTGAAAAACGTCCAGAAATGATTGAAGCTACTGACTGAATGAAAGGAGCTGGCATCTCACTCTCTTTGAATCTTCTTTATCATGCTAAGAGGAGCAGGAAAAAGCAAAAAATTTCAGAATTGCACCTTGCAATGCGGAGAAATTACTGTTTGTGCATTTACAATATTCATTGATTTTTGCCATTGAAAAACATCATGTTATTCATATACCAGAAATGTTTGAAGCTACTGACTGAATGAAAGGAGCTGGCATCTCACTCTCTTTGAATCTTCTTTATCATGCTAAGAGGAGCAGGAAAAAGCAAAAAATTTCAGAATTGCACCTTGCAATGCGGAGAAATTACTGTTTGTGCATTTACAATATTCATTGATTTTTGCCATTGAAAAACATCATGTTATTCATATACCAGAAATGATTGAAGCTACTGACTGAATGAAAGGAGCTGGCATCTCACTCTCTTTGAGTCTTCTTTATCATGCTAAGAGGAGCACAAAAAAGCAAAAAATTTCAGAATTGCACCTTGCAATGCGGAGAAATTACTGTTTGTGCATTTACAATATTCATTGATTTTTGCCATTGAAAAACGTCCAGAAATGATTGAAGCTACTGACTGAATGAAAGGAGCTGGCATCTCACTCTCTTTGAATCTTGTTTATCATGCTAAGAGGAGCAGGAAAAAGCAAAAAATTTCAGAATTGCACCTTGCAATGCGGAGAAATTACTGTTTGTGCATTTACAATATTCATTGATTTTTGCCATTGAAAAACGTCCAGAAATGATTGAAGCTACTGACTGAATGAAAGGAGCTGGCATCTCACTCTCTTTGAATCTTGTTTATCATGCTAAGAGGAGCAGGAAAAAGCAAAAAATTTCAGAATTGCACCTTGCAATGCGGAGAAATTACTGTTTGTGCATTTACAATATTCATTGATTTTTGCCATTGAAAAACATGTTATTCATATACCAGAAATGATTGAAGCTACTGACTGAATGAAAGGAGCTGGCATCTCACTCTCTTTGAATCTTCTTTATCATGCTAAGAGGAGCAGGAAAAAGCAAAAAATTTCAGAATTGCACCTTGCAATGCGGAGAAATTACTGTTTGTGCATTTACAATATTCAATGATTTTTGCCATTGAAAAACGTCCAGAAATGATTGAAGCTACTGACTGAATGAAAGGAGCTGGCATCTCACTCTCTTTGAATCTTCTTTATCATGCTAAGAGGAGCAGGAAAAAGCAAAAAATTTCAGAATTGCACCTTGCAAGGCGGAGAAATTACTGTTTGTGCATTTACAATATTCATTGATTTTTGCCATTGAAAAACATCATGCTATTCATATACCAGAAATGTTTGAAGCTACTGACTGAATGAAAGGAGCTGGCATCTCACTCTCTTTGAATCTTCTTTATCATGCTAAGAGGAGCAGGAAAAAGCAAAAAATTTCAGAATTGCACCTTGCAATGGGAAGAAATTACTGTTTGTGCATTTACAATATTCATTGATTTTTGCCATTGAAAAACGTCCAGAAATGATTGAAGCTACTGACTGAATGAAAGGAGCTGGCATCTCACTCTCTTTGAATCTTGTTTATCATGCTAAGAGGAGCAGGAAAAAGCAAAAAATTTCAGAATTGCACCTTGCAATGCGGAGAAATTACTGTTTGTGCATTTACAATATTCATTGATTTTTGCCATTGAAAAACGTCCAGAAATGATTGAAGCTACTGACTGAATGAAAGGAGCTGGCATCTCACTCTCTTTGAATCTTCTTTATCATGCTAAGAGGAGCAGGAAAAAGCAAAAAATTTCAGAATTGCACCTTGCAATGCGGAGAAATTACTGTTTGTGCATTTACAATATTCATTGATTTTTGCCATTGAAAAACGTCCAGAAATGATTGAAGCTACTGACTGAATGAAAGGAGCTGGCATCTCACTCTCTTTGAATCTTCTTTATCATGCTAAGAGGAGCAGGAAAAAGCAAAAAATTTCAGAATTGCACCTTGCAATGCGGAGAAATTACTGTTTGTGCATTTACAATATTCATTGATTTTTGCCATTGAAAAACATCATGTTATTCATATACCAGAAATGATTGAAGCTACTGACTGAATGAAAGGAGCTGGCATCTCACTCTCTTTGAATCTTCTTTATCATGCTAAGAGGAGCAGGAAAAAGCAAAAAATTTCAGAATTGCACCTTGCAATGCGGAGAAATTACTGTTTGTGCATTTACAATATTCAATGATTTTTGCCATTGAAAAACGTCCAGAAATGATTGAAGCTACTGACTGAATGAAAGGAGCTGGCATCTCACTCTCTTTGAATCTTCTTTATCATGCTAAGAGGAGCAGGAAAAAGCAGAAAATTTCAGAATTGCACCTTCCAATGCGGAGAAATTACTGTTTGTGCATTTACAATATTCATTGATTTTTGCCATTGAAAAACATCATGTTATTCATATACCAGAAATGTTTGAAGCTACTGACTGAATGAAAGGAGCTGGCATCTCACTCTCTTTGAATCTTCTTTATCATGCTAAGAGGAGCAGGAAAAAGCAAAAAATTTCAGAATTGCACCTTGCAATGCGGAGAAATTACTGTTTGTGCATTTACAATATTCATTGATTTTTGCCATTGAAAAACGTCCAGAAATGATTGAAGCTACTGACTGAATGAAAGGAGCTGGCATCTCACTCTCTTTGAATCTTCTTTATCATGCTAAGAGGAGCAGGAAAAAGCAAAAAATTTCAGAATTGCACTTTGCAATGCGGAGAAATTACTGTTTGTGCATTTACAATATTCATTGATTTTTGCCATTGAAAAACGTCCAGAAATGTTTGAAGCTACTGACTGAATGAAAGGAGCTGGCATCTCACTCTCTTTGAATCTTCTTTATCATGCTAAGAGGAGCAGGAAAAAGCAAAAAATTTTAGAATTGCACCTTGCAATGAGGAGAAATTACTGTTTGTGCATTTACAATATTCATTGATTTTTGCCATTGAAAAACATCATGTTATTCATATACCAGAAATGTTTGAAGCTACTGACTGAATGAAAGGAGCTGGCATCTCACTCTCTTTGAGTCTTCTTTATCATGCTAAGAGGAGCACAAAAAAGCAAAAAATTTCAGAATTGCACCTTGCAATGCGGAGAAATTACTGTTTGTGCATTTACAATATTCATTGATTTTTGCCATTGAAAAACGTCCAGAAATGATTGAAGCTACTGACTGAATGAAAGGAGCTGGCATCTCACTCTCTTTGAATCTTGTTTATCATGCTAAGAGGAGCAGGAAAAAGCAAAAAATTTCAGAATTGCACCTTGCAATGCGGAGAAATTACTGTTTGTGCATTTACAATATTCATTGATTTTTGCCATTGAAAAACGTCCAGAAATGATTGAAGCTACTGACTGAATGAAAGGAGCTGGCATCTCACTCTCTTTGAATCTTCTTTATCATGCTAAGAGGAGCAGGAAAAAGCAAAAAATTTCAGAATTGCACCTTGCAATGCGGAGAAATTACTGTTTGTGCATTTACAATATTCATTGATTTTTGCCATTGAAAAACATCATGTTATTCATATACCAGAAATGTTTGAAGCTACTGACTGAATGAAAGGAGCTGGCATCTCACTCTCTTTGAATCTTCTTTATCATGCTAAGAGGAGCAGGAAAAAGCAAAAAATTTCAGAATTGCACCTTGCAATGCGGAGAAATTACTGTTTGTGCATTTACAATATTCATTGATTTTTGCCATTGAAAAACATCATGTTATTCATATACCAGAAATGATTGAAGCTACTGACTGAATGAAAGGAGCTGGCATCTCACTCTCTTTGAGTCTTCTTTATCATGCTAAGAGGAGCACAAAAAAGCAAAAAATTTCAGAATTGCACCTTGCAATGCGGAGAAATTACTGTTTGTGCATTTACAATATTCATTGATTTTTGCCATTGAAAAACGTCCAGAAATGATTGAAGCTACTGACTGAATGAAAGGAGCTGGCATCTCACTCTCTTTGAATCTTGTTTATCATGCTAAGAGGAGCAGGAAAAAGCAAAAAATTTCAGAATTGCACCTTGCAATGCGGAGAAATTACTGTTTGTGCATTTACAATATTCATTGATTTTTGCCATTGAAAAACGTCCAGAAATGATTGAAGCTACTGAGTGAATGAAAGGAGCTGGCATCTCACTCTCTTTGAATCTTGTTTATCATGCTAAGAGGAGCAGGAAAAAGCAAAAAATTTCAGAATTGCACCTTGCAATGCGGAGAAATTACTGTTTGTGCATTTACAATATTCATTGATTTTTGCCATTGAAAAACATGTTATTCATATACCAGAAATGATTGAAGCTACTGACTGAATGAAAGGAGCTGGCATCTCACTCTCTTTGAATCTTCTTTATCATGCTAAGAGGAGCAGGAAAAAGCAAAAAATTTCAGAATTGCACCTTGCAATGCGGAGAAATTACTGTTTGTGCATTTACAATATTCAATGATTTTTGCCATTGAAAAACGTCCAGAAATGATTGAAGCTACTGACTGAATGAAAGGAGCTGGCATCTCACTCTCTTTGAATCTTCTTTATCATGCTAAGAGGAGCAGGAAAAAGCAAAAAATTTCAGAATTGCACCTTGCAATGCGGAGAAATTACTGTTTGTGCATTTACAATATTCATTGATTTTTGCCATTGAAAAACATCATGTTATTCATATACCAGAAATGTTTGAAGCTACTGACTGAATGAAAGGAGCTGGCATCTCACTCTCTTTGAATCTTCTTTATCATGCTAAGAGGAGCAGGAAAAAGCAAAAAATTTCAGAATTGCACCTTGCAATGCGGAGAAATTACTGTTTGTGCATTTACAATATTCATTGATTTTTGCCATTGAAAAACATCATGTTATTCATATACCAGAAATGATTGAAGCTACTGACTGAATGAAAGGAGCTGGCATCTCACTCTCTTTGAGTCTTCTTTATCATGCTAAGAGGAGCACAAAAAAGCAAAAAATTTCAGAATTGCACCTTGCAATGCGGAGAAATTACTGTTTGTGCATTTACAATATTCATTGATTTTTGCCATTGAAAAACGTCCAGAAATGATTGAAGCTACTGACTGAATGAAAGGAGCTGGCATCTCACTCTCTTTGAATCTTGTTTATCATGCTAAGAGGAGCAGGAAAAAGCAAAAAATTTCAGAATTGCACCTTGCAATGCGGAGAAATTACTGTTTGTGCATTTACAATATTCATTGATTTTTGCCATTGAAAAACGTCCAGAAATGATTGAAGCTACTGAGTGAATGAAAGGAGCTGGCATCTCACTCTCTTTGAATCTTGTTTATCATGCTAAGAGGAGCAGGAAAAAGCAAAAAATTTCAGAATTGCACCTTGCAATGCGGAGAAATTACTGTTTGTGCATTTACAATATTCATTGATTTTTGCCATTGAAAAACATGTTATTCATATACCAGAAATGATTGAAGCTACTGACTGAATGAAAGGAGCTGGCATCTCACTCTCTTTGAATCTTCTTTATCATGCTAAGAGGAGCAGGAAAAAGCAAAAAATTTCAGAATTGCACCTTGCAATGCGGAGAAATTACTGTTTGTGCATTTACAATATTCAATGATTTTTGCCATTGAAAAACGTCCAGAAATGATTGAAGCTACTGACTGAATGAAAGGAGCTGGCATCTCACTCTCTTTGAATCTTCTTTATCATGCTAAGAGGAGCAGGAAAAAGCAAAAAATTTCAGAATTGCACCTTGCAAGGCGGAGAAATTACTGTTTGTGCATTTACAATATTCATTGATTTTTGCCATTGAAAAACATCATGCTATTCATATACCAGAAATGTTTGAAGCTACTGACTGAATGAAAGGAGCTGGCATCTCACTCTCTTTGAATCTTCTTTATCATGCTAAAAGGAGCAGGAAAAAGCAAAAAATTTCAGAATTGCACCTTGCAATGGGAAGAAATTACTGTTTGTGCATTTACAATATTCATTGATTTTTGCCATTGAAAAACGTCCAGAAATGATTGAAGCTACTGACTGAATGAAAGGAGCTGGCATCTCACTCTCTTTGAATCTTGTTTATCATGCTAAGAGGAGCAGGAAAAAGCAAAAAATTTCAGAATTGCACCTTGCAATGCGGAGAAATTACTGTTTGTGCATTTACAATATTCATTGATTTTTGCCATTGAAAAACGTCCAGAAATGATTGAAGCTACTGACTGAATGAAAGGAGCTGGCATCTCACTCTCTTTGAATCTTCTTTATCATGCTAAGAGGAGCAGGAAAAAGCAAAAAATTTCAGAATTGCACCTTGCAATGCGGAGAAATTACTGTTTGTGCATTTACAATATTCATTGATTTTTGCCATTGAAAAACGTCCAGAAATGATTGAAGCTACTGACTGAATGAAAGGAGCTGGCATCTCACTCTCTTTGAATCTTGTTTATCATGCTAAGAGGAGCAGGAAAAAGCAAAAAATTTCAGAATTGCACCTTGCAATGCGGAGAAATTACTGTTTGTGCATTTACAATATTCATTGATTTTTGCCATTGAAAAACGTCCAGAAATGATTGAAGCTACTGACTGAATGAAAGGAGCTGGCATCTCACTCTCTTTGAATCTTCTTTATCATGCTAAGAGGAGCAGGAAAAAGCAAAAAATTTCAGAATTGCACCTTGCAATGCGGAGAAATTACTGTTTGTGCATTTACAATATTCATTGATTTTTGCCATTGAAAAACATCATGTTATTCATATACCAGAAATGTTTGAAGCTACCAACTGAATGAAAGGAGCTGGCATCTCACTCTCTTTGAATCTTCTTTATCATGCTAAGAGGAGCAGGAAAAAGCAAAAAATTTCAGAATTGCACCTTGCAATGCGGAGAAATTACTGTTTGTGCATTTACAATATTCATTGATTTTTGCCATTGAAAAACGTCCAGAAATGATTGAAGCTACTGACTGAATGAAAGGAGCTGGCATCTCACTCTCTTTGAATCTTGTTTATCATGCTAAGAGGAGCAGGAAAAAGCAAAAAATTTCAGAATTGCACCTTGCAATGCGGAGAAATTACTGTTTGTGCATTTACAATATTCATTGATTTTTGCCATTGAAAAACATCATGTTATTCATATACCAGAAATGTTTGAAGCTACTGACTGAATGAAAGGAGCTGGCATCTCACTCTCTTTGAATCTTCTTTATCATGCTAAGAGGAGCAGGAAAAAGCAAAAAATTTCAGAATTGCACCTTGCAATGCGGAGAAATTACTGTTTGTGCATTTACAATATTCATTGATTTTTGCCATTGAAAAACATCCAGAAATGATTGAAGCTACTGACTGAATGAAAGGAGCTGGCATCTCACTCTCTTTGAATCTTGTTTATCATGCTAAGAGGAGCAGGAAAAAGCAAAAAATTTCAGAATTGCACCTTGCAATGCGGAGAAATTACTGTTTGTGCATTTACAATATTCATTGATTTTTGCCATTGAAAAACATCATGTTATTCATATACCAGAAATGATTGAAGCTACTGACTGAATGAAAGGAGCTGGCATCTCACTCTCTTTGAATCTTCTTTATCATGCTAAGAGGAGCAGGAAAAAGCAAAAAATTTCAGAATTGCACCTTGCAATGCGGAGAAATTACTGTTTGTGCATTTACAATATTCAATGATTTTTGCCATTGAAAAACGTCCAGAAATGATTGAAGCTACTGACTGAATGAAAGGAGCTGGCATCTCACTCTCTTTGAATCTTCTTTATCATGCTAAGAGGAGCAGGAAAAAGCAAAAAATTTCAGAATTGCACCTTGCAAGGCGGAGAAATTACTGTTTGTGCATTTACAATATTCATTGATTTTTGCCATTGAAAAACATCATGCTATTCATATACCAGAAATGTTTGAAGCTACTGACTGAATGAAACGAGCTGGCATCTCACTCTCTTTGAATCTTCTTTATCATGCTAAGAGGAGCAGGAAAAAGCAAAAAATTTCAGAATTGCACCTTGCAATGCGGAGAAATTACTGTTTGTGCATTTACAATATTCATTGATTTTTGCCATTGAAAAACGTCCAGAAATGATTGAAGCTACTGACTGAATGAAAGGAGCTGGCATCTCACTCTCTTTGAATCTTGTTTATCATGCTAAGAGGAGCAGGAAAAAGCAAAAAATTTCAGAATTGCACCTTGCAATGCAGAGAAATTACTGTTTGTGCATTTACAATATTCATTGATTTTTGCCATTGAAAAACATCATGTTATTCATATACCAGAAATGATTGAAGCTACTGACTGAATGAAAGGAGCTGGCATCTCACTCTCTTTGAATCTTCTTTATCATGCTAAGAGGAGCAGGAAAAAGCAAAAAATTTCAGAATTGCACCTTGCAATGCGGAGAAATTACTGTTTGTGCATTTACAATATTCAATGATTTTTGCCATTGAAAAACGTCCAGAAATGATTGAAGCTACTGACTGAATGAAAGGAGCTGGCATCTCACTCTCTTTGAATCTTCTTTATCATGCTAAGAGTAGCAGGAAAAAGCAAAAAATTTCAGAATTGCACCTTCCAATGCGGAGAAATTACTGTTTGTGCATTTACAATATTCATTGATTTTTGCCATTGAAAAACATCATGTTATTCATATACCAGAAATGTTTGAAGCTACTGACTGAATGAAAGGAGCTGGCATCTCACTCTCTTTGAATCTTCTTTATCATGCTAAGAGGAGCAGGAAAAAGCAAAAAATTTCAGAATTGCACCTTGCAATGCGGAGAAATTACTGTTTGTGCATTTACAATATTCATTGATTTTTGCCATTGAAAAACATCATGTTATTCATATACCAGAAATGTTTGAAGCTACTAACTGAATGAAAGGAGCTGGCATCTCACTCTCTTTGAATCTTCTTTATCATGCTAAGAGGAGCAGGAAAAAGCAAAAAATTTCAGAATTGCACCTTGCAATGCGGAGAAATTACTGTTTGTGCATTTACAATATTCATTGATTTTTGCCATTGAAAAACGTCCAGAAATGATTGAAGCTACTGACTGAATGAAAGGAGCTGGCATCTCACTCTCTTTGAATCTTGTTTATCATGCTAAGAGGAGCAGGAAAAAGCAAAAAATTTCAGAATTGCACCTTGCAATGCGGAGAAATTACTGTTTGTGCATTTACAATATTCATTGATTTTTGCCATTGAAAAACATCATGTTATTCATATACCAGAAATGTTTGAAGCTACTGACTGAATGAAAGGAGCTGGCATCTCACTCTCTTTGAATCTTCTTTATCATGCTAAGAGGAGCAGGAAAAAGCAAAAAATTTCAGAATTGCACCTTGCAATGCGGAGAAATTACTGTTTGTGCATTTACAATATTCATTGATTTTTGCCATTGAAAAACATCCAGAAATGATTGAAGCTACTGACTGAATGAAAGGAGCTGGCATCTCACTCTCTTTGAATCTTGTTTATCATGCTAAGAGGAGCAGGAAAAAGCAAAAAATTTCAGAATTGCACCTTGCAATGCGGAGAAATTACTGTTTGTGCATTTACAATATTCATTGATTTTTGCCATTGAAAAACATCATGTTATTCATATACCAGAAATGATTGAAGCTACTGACTGAATGAAAGGAGCTGGCATCTCACTCTCTTTGAATCTTCTTTATCATGCTAAGAGGAGCAGGAAAAAGCAAAAAATTTCAGAATTGCACCTTGCAATGCGGAGAAATTACTGTTTGTGCATTTACAATATTCAATGATTTTTGCCATTGAAAAACGTCCAGAAATGATTGAAGCTACTGACTGAATGAAAGGAGCTGGCATCTCACTCTCTTTGAATCTTCTTTATCATGCTAAGAGGAGCAGGAAAAAGCAAAAAATTTCAGAATTGCACCTTGCAATGCGGAGAAATTACTGTTTGTGCATTTACAATATTCATTGATTTTTGCCATTGAAAAACATCATGTTATTCATATACCAGAAATGTTTGAAGCTACTAACTGAATGAAAGGAGCTGGCATCTCACTCTCTTTGAATCTTCTTTATCATGCTAAGAGGAGCAGGAAAAAGCAAAAAATTTCAGAATTGCACCTTGCAATGCGGAGAAATTACTGTTTGTGCATTTACAATATTCATTGATTTTTGCCATTGAAAAACGTCCAGAAATGATTGAAGCTACTGACTGAATGAAAGGAGCTGGCATCTCACTCTCTTTGAATCTTGTTTATCATGCTAAGGGGAGCAGGAAAAAGCAAAAAATTTCAGAATTGCACCTTGCAATGCGGAGAAATTACTGTTTGTGCATTTACAATATTCATTGATTTTTGCCATTGAAAAACATCATGTTATTCATATACCAGAAATGTTTGAAGCTACTGACTGAATGAAAGGAGCTGGCATCTCACTCTCTTTGAATCTTCTTTATCATGCTAAGAGGAGCAGGAAAAAGCAAAAAATTTCAGAATTGCACCTTGCAATGCGGAGAAATTACTGTTTGTGCATTTACAATATTCATTGATTTTTGCCATTGAAAAACATCCAGAAATGATTGAAGCTACTGACTGAATGAAAGGAGCTGGCATCTCACTCTCTTTGAATCTTGTTTAACATGCTAAGAGGAGCAGGAAAAAGCAAAAAATTTCAGAATTGCACCTTGCAATGCGGAGAAATTACTGTTTGTGCATTTACAATATTCATTGATTTTTGCCATTGAAAAACATCATGTTATTCATATACCAGAAATGATTGAAGCTACTGACTGAATGAAAGGAGCTGGCATCTCACTCTCTTTGAATCTTCTTTATCATGCTAAGAGGAGCAGGAAAAAGCAAAAAATTTCAGAATTGCACCTTGCAATGCGGAGAAATTACTGTTTGTGCATTTACAATATTCAATGATTTTTGCCATTGAAAAACGTCCAGAAATGATTGAAGCTACTGACTGAATGAAAGGTGCTGGCATCTCACTCTCTTTGAATCTTCTTTATCATGCTAAGAGGAGCAGGAAAAAGCAAAAAATTTCAGAATTGCACCTTGCAAGGCGGAGAAATTACTGTTTGTGCATTTACAATATTCATTGATTTTTGCCATTGAAAAACATCATGCTATTCATATACCAGAAATGTTTGAAGCTACTGACTGAATGAAACGAGCTGGCATCTCACTCTCTTTGAATCTTCTTTATCATGCTAAGAGGAGCAGGAAAAAGCAAAAAATTTCAGAATTGCACCTTGCAATGCGGAGAAATTACTGTTTGTGCATTTACAATATTCATTGATTTTTGCCATTGAAAAACGTCCAGAAATGATTGAAGCTACTGACTGAATGAAAGGAGCTGGCATCTCACTCTCTTTGAATCTTGTTTATCATGCTAAGAGGAGCAGGAAAAAGCAAAAAATTTCAGAATTGCACCTTGCAATGCAGAGAAATTACTGTTTGTGCATTTACAATATTCATTGATTTTTGCCATTGAAAAACATCATGTTATTCATATACCAGAAATGATTGAAGCTACTGACTGAATGAAAGGAGCTGGCATCTCACTCTCTTTGAATCTTCTTTATCATGCCAAGAGGAGCAGGAAAAAGCAAAAAATTTCAGAATTGCACCTTGCAATGCGGAGAAATTACTGTTTGTGCATTTACAATATTCAATGATTTTTGCCATTGAAAAACGTCCAGAAATGATTGAAGCTACTGACTGAATGAAAGGAGCTGGCATCTCACTCTCTTTGAATCTT
>NW_027367746.1:0-55281 GCF_046119375.1 Phyllobates terribilis
GAATGAAAGGAGCTGGCATCTCACTCTCTTTGAATCTTCTTTATCATGCTAGGATTAGCAGGAAAAAGCAAAAAATTTCAGAATTGCACCTTGCAATGTGGAGATATTACTGTTTGTGCATTTACAATATTCATTGATTTTTGCCATTGAAAAACATGTTTTTCATATACCAGAAATGTTTGAAGCTACTGACTGAATGAAAGGAGCTGGCATCTCACTCTCTTTGAATCTTCTTTATCATGCTAGGATTAACAGGAAAAAGCTAAAAATTTCAGAATTGCACCGTGCAATGTGGAGATATTACTGTTTGTGCATTTACAATATTCATTGATTTTTGCCATTGAAAAACATGTTTTTCATATACCAGAAATGTTTGAAGCTACTGACTGAATGAAAGGAGCTGGCATCTCACTCTCTATGAATCTTCTTTATCATGCTAGGATTAGCAGGAAAAAGCAAAAAATTTCAGAATTGCACCTTGCAATGTGGAGATATTACTGTTTGTGCATTTACAATATTCATTGATTTTTGCCATTGAAAAACATGTTTTTCATATACCAGAAATGTTTGAAGCTACTGACTGAATGAAAGGAGCTGGCATCTCACTCTCTTTGAATCTTCTTTATCATGCTAGGATTAACAGGAAAAAGCTAAAAATTTCAGAATTGCACCGTGCAATGTGGAGATATTACTGTTTGTGCATTTACAATATTCATTGATTTTTGCCATTGAAAAACATGTTTTTCATATACCAGAAATGTTTGAAGCTACTGACTGAATGAAAGGAGCTGGCATCTCACTCTCTTTGAATCTTCTTTATCATGCTAGGATTAGCAGGAAAAAGCAAAAAATTTCAGAATTGCACCTTGTAATGTGGAGATATTACTGTTTGTGCATTTACAATATTCATTGATTTTTGCCATTGAAAAACATGTTTTTCATATACCAGAAATGTTTGAAGCTACTGACTGAATGAAAGGAGCTGGCATCTCACTCTCTTTGAATCTTCTTTATCATGCTAGGATTAACAGGAAAAAGCAAAAAATTTCAGAATTGCACCTTGCAATGTGGAGATATTACTGTTTGTGCATTTACAATATTCATTGATTTTTGCCATTGAAAAACATGTTTTTCATATACCAGAAATGTTTGAAGCTACTGACTGAATGAAAGGAGCTGGCATCTCACTCTCTTTGAATCTTCTTTATCATGCTAGGATTAACAGGAAAAAGCTAAAAATTTCAGCATTGCACCGTGCAATGTGGAGATATTAGTTTGTGCATTTACAATATTCATTGATTTTTGCCATTGAAAAACATGTTTTTCATATACCAGAAATGTTTGAAGCTACTGACTGAATGAAAGGAGCTGGCATCTCACTCTCTTTGAATCTTCTTTATCATGCTAGGATTAGCAGGAAAAAGCAAAAAATTTCAGAATTGCACCTTGCAATGTGGAGATATTACTGTTTGTGCATTTACAATATTCATTGATTTTTGCCATTGAAAAACATGTTTTTCATATACCAGAAATGTTTGAAGCTACTGACTGAATGAAAGGAGCTGGCATCTCACTCTCTTTGAATCTTCTTTATCATGCTAGGATTAACAGGAAAAAGCTAAAAATTTCAGAATTGCACCGTGCAATGTGGAGATATTACTGTTTGTGCATTTACAATATTCATTGATTTTTGCCATTGAAAAACATGTTTTTCATATACCAGAAATGTTTGAAGCTACTGACTGAATGAAAGGAGCTGGCATCTCACTCTCTTTGAATCTTCTTTATCATGCTAGGATTAGCAGGAAAAAGCAAAAAATTTCAGAATTGCTCCTTGCAATGTGGAGATATTACTGTTTGTGCATTTACAATATTCATTGATTTTTGCCATTGAAAAACAGGTTTTTCATATACCAGAAATGTTTGAAGCTACTGACTGAATGAAAGGAGCTGGCATCTCACTCTCTTTGAATCTTCTTTATCATGCTAGGATTAACAGGAAAAAGCAAAAAATTTCAGAATTGCACCTTGCAATGTGGAGATATTACTGTTTGTGCATTTACAATATTCATTGATTTTTGCCATTGAAAAACATGTTTTTCATATACCAGAAATGTTTGAAGCTACTGACTGAATGAAAGGAGCTGGCATCTCACTCTCTTTGAATCTTCTTTATCATGCTAGGATTAACAGGAAAAAGCAAAAAATTTCAGAATTGCACCTTGCAATGTGGAGATATTACTGTTTGTGCATTTACAATATTCATTGATTTTTGCCATTGAAAAACATGTTTTTCATATACCAGAAATGTTTGAAGCTACTGACTGAATGAAAGGAGCTGGCATCTCAACCTCTTTGAATCTTCTTTATCATGCTAGGATTAACAGGAAAAAGCTAAAAATTTCAGAATTGCACCGTGCAATGTGGAGATATTACTGTTTGTGCATTTACAATATTCATTGATTTTTGCCATTGAAAAACATGTTTTTCATATACCAGAAATGTTTGAAGCTACTGACTGAATGAAAGGAGCTGGCATCTCACTCTCTTTGAATCTTCTTTATCATGCTAGGATTAGCAGGAAAAAGCAAAAAATTTCAGAATTGCACCTTGCAATGTGGAGATATTACTGTTTGTGCATTTACAATATTCATTGATTTTTGCCATTGAAAAACGTTTTTCATATACCAGAAATGTTTGAAGCTACTGACTGAATGAAAGGAGCTGGCATCTCACTCTCTTTGAATCTTCTTTATCATGCTAGGATTAACAGGAAAAAGCTAAAAATTTCAGAATTGCACCGTGCAATGTGGAGATATTACTGTTTGTGCATTTACAATATTCATTGATTTTTGCCATTGAAAAACATGTTTTTCATATACCAGAAATGTTTGAAGCTACTGACTGAATGAAAGGAGCTGGCATCTCACTCTCTTTGAATCTTCTTTATCATGCTAGGATTAGCAGGAAAAAGCAAAAAATTTCAGAATTGCACCTTGCAATGTGGAGATATTACTGTTTGTGCATTTACAATATTCATTGATTTTTGCCATTGAAAAACATGTTTTTCATATACCAGAAATGTTTGAAGCTACTGACTGAATGAAAGGAGCTGGCATCTCACTCTCTTTGAATCTTCTTTATCATGCTAGGATTAACAGGAAAAAGCAAAAAATTTCAGAATTGCACCTTGCAATGTGGAGATATTACTGTTTGTGCATTTACAATATTCATTGATTTTTGCCATTGAAAAACATGTTTTTCATATACCAGAAATGTTTGAAGCTACTGACTGAATGAAAGGAGCTGGCATCTCACTCTCTTTGAATCTTCTTTATCATGCTAGGATTAACAGGAAAAAGCTAAAAATTTCAGCATTGCACCGTGCAATGTGGAGATATTAGTTTGTGCATTTACAATATTCATTGATTTTTGCCATTGAAAAACATGTTTTTCATATACCAGAAATGTTTGAAGCTACTGACTGAATGAAAGGAGCTGGCATCTCACTCTCTTTGAATCTTCTTTATCATGCTAGGATTAGCAGGAAAAAGCAAAAAATTTCAGAATTGCACCTTGCAATGTGGAGATATTACTGTTTGTGCATTTACAATATTCATTGATTTTTGCCATTGAAAAACATGTTTTTCATATACCAGAAATGTTTGAAGCTACTGACTGAATGAAAGGAGCTGGCATCTCACTCTCTTTGAATCTTCTTTATCATGCTAGGATTAACAGGAAAAAGCTAAAAATTTCAGAATTGCACCGTGCAATGTGGAGATATTACTGTTTGTGCATTTACAATATTCATTGATTTTTGCCATTGAAAAACATGTTTTTCATATACCAGAAATGTTTGAAGCTACTGACTGAATGAAAGGAGCTGGCATCTCACTCTCTTTGAATCTTCTTTATCATGCTAGGATTAGCAGGAAAAAGCAAAAAATTTCAGAATTGCTCCTTGCAATGTGGAGATATTACTGTTTGTGCATTTACAATATTCATTGATTTTTGCCATTGAAAAACATGTTTTTCATATACCAGAAATGTTTGAAGCTACTGACTGAATGAAAGGAGCTGGCATCTCACTCTCTTTGAATCTTCTTTATCATGCTAGGATTAGCAGGAAAAAGCAAAAAATTTCAGAATTGCACCTTGCAATGTGGAGATATTACTGTTTGTGCATTTACAATATTCATTGATTTTTGCCATTGAAAAACATGTTTTTCATATACCAGAAATGTTTGAAGCTACTGACTGAATGAAAGGAGCTGGCATCTCACTCTCTTTGAATCTTCTTTATCATGCTAGGATTAGCAGGAAAAAGCAAAAAATTTCAGAATTGCACCTTGCAATGTGGAGATATTACTGTTTGTGCATTTACAATATTCATTGATTTTTGCCATTGAAAAACATGTTTTTCATATACCAGAAATGTTTGAAGCTACTGACTGAATGAAAGGAGCTGGCATCTCACTCTCTTTGAATCTTCTTTATCATGCTAGGATTAACAGGAAAAAGCAAAAAATTTCAGAATTGCACCTTGCAATGTGGAGATATTACTGTTTGTGCATTTACAATATTCATTGATTTTTGCCATTGAAAAACATGTTTTTCATATACCAGAAATGTTTGAAGCTACTGACTGAATGAAAGGAGCTGGCATCTCACTCTCTTTGAATCTTTATCATGCTAGGATTAACATGAAAAAGCTAAAAATTTCAGAATTGCACAGTGCAATGTGGAGATATTACTGTTTGTGCATTTACAATATTCATTGATTTTTGCCATTGAAAAACATGTTTTTCATATACCAGAAATGTTTGAAGCTACTGACTGAATGAAAGGAGCTGGCATCTCACTCTCTTTGAATCTTCTTTATCATGCTAGGATTAGCAGGAAAAAGCAAAAAATTTCAGAATTGCACCTTGCAATGTGGAGATATTACTGTTTGTGCATTTACAATATTCATTGATTTTTGCCATTGAAAAACATGTTTTTCATATACCAGAAATGTTTGAAGCTACTGACTGAATGAAAGGAGCTGGCATCTCACTCTCTTTGAATCTTCTTTATCATGCTAGGATTAACAGGAAAAAGCTAAAAATTTCAGAATTGCACCGTGCAATGTGGAGATATTACTGTTTGTGCATTTACAATATTCATTGATTTTTGCCATTGAAAAACATGTTTTTCATATACCAGAAATGTTTGAAGCTACTGACTGAATGAAAGGAGCTGGCATCTCACTCTCTTTGAATCTTCTTTATCATGCTAGGATTAGCAGGAAAAAGCAAAAAATTTCAGAATTGCACCTTGCAATGTGGAGATATTACTGTTTGTGCATTTACAATATTCATTGATTTTTGCCATTGAAAAACATGTTTTTCATATACCAGAAATGTTTGAAGCTACTGACTGAATGAAAGGAGCTGGCATCTCACTCTCTTTGAATCTTCTTTATCATGCTAGGATTAACAGGAAAAAGCTAAAAATTTCAGAATTGCACCGTGCAATGTGGAGATATTACTGTTTGTGCATTTACAATATTCATTGATTTTTGCCATTGAAAAACATGTTTTTCATATACCAGAAATGTTTGAAGCTACTGACTGAATGAAAGGAGCTGGCATCTCACTCTCTTTGAATCTTCTTTATCATGCTAGGATTAGCAGGAAAAAGCAAAAAATTTCAGAATTGCACCTTGCAATGTGGAGATATTACTGTTTGTGCATTTACAATATTCATTGATTTTTGCCATTGAAAAACGTTTTTCATATACCAGAAATGTTTGAAGCTACTGACTGAATGAAAGGAGCTGGCATCTCACTCTCTTTGAATCTTCTTTATCATGCTAGGATTAACAGGAAAAAGCAAAAAATTTCAGAATTGCACCTTGCAATGTGGAGATATTACTGTTTGTGCATTTACAATATTCATTGATTTTTGCCATTGAAAAACATGTTTTTCATATACCAGAAATGTTTGAAGCTACTGACTGAATGAAAGGAGCTGGCATCTCACTCTCTTTGAATCTTCTTTATCATGCTAGGATTAACAGGAAAAAGCTAAAAATTTCAGCATTGCACCGTGCAATGTGGAGATATTAGTTTGTGCATTTACAATATTCATTGATTTTTGCCATTGAAAAACATGTTTTTCATATACCAGAAATGTTTGAAGCTACTGACTGAATGAAAGGAGCTGGCATCTCACTCTCTTTGAATCTTCTTTATCATGCTAGGATTAGCAGGAAAAAGCAAAAAATTTCAGAATTGCACCTTGCAATGTGGAGATATTACTGTTTGTGCATTTACAATATTCATTGATTTTTGCCATTGAAAAACATGTTTTTCATATACCAGAAATGTTTGAAGCTACTGACTGAATGAAAGGAGCTGGCATCTCACTCTCTTTGAATCTTCTTTATCATGCTAGGATTAACAGGAAAAAGCTAAAAATTTCAGAATTGCACCGTGCAATGTGGAGATATTACTGTTTGTGCATTTACAATATTCATTGATTTTTGCCATTGAAAAACATGTTTTTCATATACCAGAAATGTTTGAAGCTACTGACTGAATGAAAGGAGCTGGCATCTCACTCTCTTTGAATCTTCTTTATCATGCTAGGATTAGCAGGAAAAAGCAAAAAATTTCAGAATTGCACCTTGCAATGTGGAGATATTACTGTTTGTGCATTTACAATATTCATTGATTTTTGCCATTGAAAAACATGTTTTTCATATACCAGAAATGTTTGAAGCTACTGACTGAATGAAAGGAGCTGGCATCTCACTCTCTTTGAATCTTCTTTATCATGCTAGGATTAACAGGAAAAAGCTAAAAATTTCAGAATTGCACCGTGCAATGTGGAGATATTACTGTTTGTGCATTTACAATATTCATTGATTTTTGCCATTGAAAAACATGTTTTTCATATACCAGAAATGTTTGAAGCTACTGACTGAATGAAAGGAGCTGGCATCTCACTCTCTTTGAATCTTCTTTATCATGCTAGGATTAGCAGGAAAAAGCAAAAAATTTCAGAATTGCACCTTGCAATGTGGAGATATTACTGTTTGTGCATTTACAATATTCATTGATTTTTGCCATTGAAAAACATGTTTTTCATATACCAGAAATGTTTGAAGCTACTGACTGAATGAAAGGAGCTGGCATCTCACTCTCTTTGAATCTTCTTTATCATGCTAGGATTAACAGGAAAAAGCAAAAAATTTCAGAATTGCACCTTGCAATGTGGAGATATTACTGTTTGTGCATTTACAATATTCATTGATTTTTGCCATTGAAAAACATGTTTTTCATATACCAGAAATGTTTGAAGCTACTGACTGAATGAAAGGAGCTGGCATCTCACTCTCTTTGAATCTTCTTTATCATGCTAGGATTAACAGGAAAAAGCTAAAAATTTCAGAATTGCACCGTGCAATGTGGAGATATTACTGTTTGTGCATTTACAATATTCATTGATTTTTGCCATTGAAAAACATGTTTTTCATATACCAGAAATGTTTGAAGCTACTGACTGAATGAAAGGAGCTGGCATCTCACTCTCTTTGAATCTTCTTTATCATGCTAGGATTAGCAGGAAAAAGCAAAAAATTTCAGAATTGCACCTTGCAATGTGGAGATATTACTGTTTGTGCATTTACAATATTCATTGATTTTTGCCATTGAAAAACATGTTTTTCATATACCAGAAATGTTTGAAGCTACTGACTGAATGAAAGGAGCTGGCATCTCACTCTCTTTGAATCTTCTTTATCATGCTAGGATTAACAGGAAAAAGCTAAAAATTTCAGAATTGCACCGTGCAATGTGGAGATATTACTGTTTGTGCATTTACAATATTCATTGATTTTTGCCATTGAAAAACATGTTTTTCATATACCAGAAATGTTTGAAGCTACTGACTGAATGAAAGGAGCTGGCATCTCACTCTCTTTGAATCTTCTTTATCATGCTAGGATTAGCAGGAAAAAGCAAAAAATTTCAGAATTGCACCTTGCAATGTGGAGATATTACTGTTTGTGCATTTACAATATTCATTGATTTTTGCCATTGAAAAACATGTTTTTCATATACCAGAAATGTTTGAAGCTACTGACTGAATGAAAGGAGCTGGCATCTCACTCTCTTTGAATCTTCTTTATCATGCTAGGATTAACAGGAAAAAGCAAAGAATTTCAGAATTGCACCTTGCAATGTGGAGATATTACTGTTTGTGCATTTACAATATTCATTGATTTTTGCCATTGAAAAACATGTTTTTCATATACCAGAAATGTTTGAAGCTACTGACTGAATGAAAGGAGCTGGCATCTCACTCTCTTTGAATCTTCTTTATCATGCTAGGATTAGCAGGAAAAAGCAAAAAATTTCAGAATTGCACCTTGCAATGTGGAGATATTACTGTTTGTGCATTTACAATATTCATTGATTTTTGCCATTGAAAAACATGTTTTTCATATACCAGAAATGTTTGAAGCTACTGACTGAATGAAAGGAGCTGGCATCTCACTCTCTTTGAATCTTCTTTATCATGCTAGGATTAACAGGAAAAAGCTAAAAATTTCAGAATTGCACCGTGCAATGTGGAGATATTACTGTTTGTGCATTTACAATATTCATTGATTTTTGCCATTGAAAAACATGTTTTTCATATACCAGAAATGTTTGAAGCTACTGACTGAATGAAAGGAGCTGGCATCTCACTCTCTTTGAATCTTCTTTATCATGCTAGGATTAGCAGGAAAAAGCAAAAAATTTCAGAATTGCACCTTGCAATGTGGAGATATTACTGTTTGTGCATTTACAATATTCATTGATTTTTGCCATTGAAAAACGTTTTTCATATACCAGAAATGTTTGAAGCTACTGACTGAATGAAAGGAGCTGGCATCTCACTCTCTTTGAATCTTCTTTATCATGCTAGGATTAACAGGAAAAAGCTAAAAATTTCAGAATTGCACCGTGCAATGTGGAGATATTACTGTTTGTGCATTTACAATATTCATTGATTTTTGCCATTGAAAAACATGTTTTTCATATACCAGAAATGTTTGAAGCTACTGACTGAATGAAAGGAGCTGGCATCTCACTCTCTTTGAATCTTCTTTATCATGCTAGGATTAGCAGGAAAAAGCAAAAAATTTCAGAATTGCACCTTGCAATGTGGAGATATTACTGTTTGTGCATTTACAATATTCATTGATTTTTGCCATTGAAAAACATGTTTTTCATATACCAGAAATGTTTGAAGCTACTGACTGAATGAAAGGAGCTGGCATCTCACTCTCTTTGAATCTTCTTTATCATGCTAGGATTAACAGGAAAAAGCTAAAAATTTCAGAATTGCACCGTGCAATGTGGAGATATTACTGTTTGTGCATTTACAATATTCATTGATTTTTGCCATTGAAAAACATGTTTTTCATATACCAGAAATGTTTGAAGCTACTGACTGAATGAAAGGAGCTGGCATCTCACTCTCTTTGAATCTTCTTTATCATGCTAGGATTAGCAGGAAAAAGCAAAAAATTTCAGAATTGCACCTTGCAATGTGGAGATATTACTGTTTGTGCATTTACAATATTCATTGATTTTTGCCATTGAAAAACATGTTTTTCATATACCAGAAATGTTTGAAGCTACTGACTGAATGAAAGGAGCTGGCATCTCACTCTCTTTGAATCTTCTTTATCATGCTAGGATTAACAGGAAAAAGCTAAAAATTTCAGAATTGCACCGTGCAATGTGGAGATATTACTGTTTGTGCATTTACAATATTCATTGATTTTTGCCATTGAAAAACATGTTTTTCATATACCAGAAATGTTTGAAGCTACTGACTGAATGAAAGGAGCTGGCATCTCACTCTCTTTGAATCTTCTTTATCATGCTAGGATTAGCAGGAAAAAGCAAAAAATTTCAGAATTGCACCTTGCAATGTGGAGATATTACTGTTTGTGCATTTACAATATTCATTGATTTTTGCCATTGAAAAACATGTTTTTCATATACCAGAAATGTTTGAAGCTACTGACTGAATGAAAGGAGCTGGCATCTCACTCTCTTTGAATCTTCTTTATCATGCTAGGATTAGCAGGAAAAAGCAAAAAATTTCAGAATTGCACCTTGCAATGTGGAGATATTACTGTTTGTGCATTTACAATATTCATTGATTTTTGCCATTGAAAAACATGTTTTTCATATACCAGAAATGTTTGAAGCTACTGACTGAATGAAAGGAGCTGGCATCTCACTCTCTTTGAATCTTCTTTATCATGCTAGGATTAACAGGAAAAAGCTAAAAATTTCAGAATTGCACCGTGCAATGTGGAGATATTACTGTTTGTGCATTTACAATATTCATTGATTTTTGCCATTGAAAAACATGTTTTTCATATACCAGAAATGTTTGAAGCTACTGACTGAATGAAAGGAGCTGGCATCTCACTCTCTTTGAATCTTCTTTATCATGCTAGGATTAGCAGGAAAAAGCAAAAAATTTCAGAATTGCACCTTGCAATGTGGAGATATTACTGTTTGTGCATTTACAATATTCATTGATTTTTGCCATTGAAAAACATGTTTTTCATATACCAGAAATGTTTGAAGCTACTGACTGAATGAAAGGAGCTGGCATCTCACTCTCTTTGAATCTTCTTTATCATGCTAGGATTAACAGGAAAAAGCAAAAAATTTCAGAATTGCACCTTGCAATGTGGCGATATTACTGTTTGTGCATTTACAATATTCATTGATTTTTGCCATTGAAAAACATGTTTTTCATATACCAGAAATGTTTGAAGCTACTGACTGAATGAAAGGAGCTGGCATCTCACTCTCTTTGAATCTTTATCATGCTAGGATTAACATGAAAAAGCTAAAAATTTCAGAATTGCACAGTGCAATGTGGAGATATTACTGTTTGTGCATTTACAATATTCATTGATTTTTGCCATTGAAAAACATGTTTTTCATATACCAGAAATGTTTGAAGCTACTGACTGAATGAAAGGAGCTGGCATCTCACTCTCTTTGAATCTTCTTTATCATGCTAGGATTAGCAGGAAAAAGCAAAAAATTTCAGAATTGCACCTTGCAATGTGGAGATATTACTGTTTGTGCATTTACAATATTCATTGATTTTTGCCATTGAAAAACATGTTTTTCATATACCAGAAATGTTTGAAGCTACTGACTGAATGAAAGGAGCTGGCATCTCACTCTCTTTGAATCTTCTTTATCATGCTAGGATTAACAGGAAAAAGCAAAAAATTTCAGAATTGCACCTTGCAATGTGGAGATATTACTGTTTGTGCATTTACAATATTCATTGATTTTTGCCATTGAAAAACATGTTTTTCATATACCAGAAATGTTTGAAGCTACTGACTGAATGAAAGGAGCTGGCATCTCACTCTCTTTGAATCTTCTTTATCATGCTAGGATTAGCAGGAAAAAGCAAAAAATTTCAGAATTGCACCTTGCAATGTGGAGATATTACTGTTTGTGCATTTACAATATTCATTGATTTTTGCCATTGAAAAACATGTTTTTCATATACCAGAAATGTTTGAAGCTACTGACTGAATGAAAGGAGCTGGCATCTCACTCTCTTTGAATCTTCTTTATCATGCTAGGATTAACAGGAAAAAGCTAAAAATTTCAGAATTGCACCGTGCAATGTGGAGATATTACTGTTTGTGCATTTACAATATTCATTGATTTTTGCCATTGAAAAACATGTTTTTCATATACCAGAAATGTTTGAAGCTACTGACTGAATGAAAGGAGCTGGCATCTCACTCTCTTTGAATCTTCTTTATCATGCTAGGATTAGCAGGAAAAAGCAAAAAATTTCAGAATTGCACCTTGCAATGTGGAGATATTACTGTTTGTGCATTTACAATATTCATTGATTTTTGCCATTGAAAAACATGTTTTTCATATACCAGAAATGTTTGAAGCTACTGACTGAATGAAAGGAGCTGGCATCTCACTCTCTTTGAATCTTCTTTATCATGCTAGGATTAACAGGAAAAAGCAAAAAATTTCAGAATTGCACCTTGCAATGTGGAGATATTACTGTTTGTGCATTTACAATATTCATTGATTTTTGCCATTGAAAAACATGTTTTTCATATACCAGAAATGTTTGAAGCTACTGACTGAATGAAAGGAGCTGGCATCTCACTCTCTTTGAATCTTCTTTATCATGCTAGGATTAACAGGAAAAAGCTAAAAATTTCAGCATTGCACCGTGCAATGTGGAGATATTAGTTTGTGCATTTACAATATTCATTGATTTTTGCCATTGAAAAACATGTTTTTCATATACCAGAAATGTTTGAAGCTACTGACTGAATGAAAGGAGCTGGCATCTCACTCTCTTTGAATCTTCTTTATCATGCTAGGATTAGCAGGAAAAAGCAAAAAATTTCAGAATTGCACCTTGCAATGTGGAGATATTACTGTTTGTGCATTTACAATATTCATTGATTTTTGCCATTGAAAAACATGTTTTTCATATACCAGAAATGTTTGAAGCTACTGACTGAATGAAAGGAGCTGGCATCTCACTCTCTTTGAATCTTCTTTATCATGCTAGGATTAACAGGAAAAAGCTAAAAATTTCAGAATTGCACCGTGCAATGTGGAGATATTACTGTTTGTGCATTTACAATATTCATTGATTTTTGCCATTGAAAAACATGTTTTTCATATACCAGAAATGTTTGAAGCTACTGACTGAATGAAAGGAGCTGGCATCTCACTCTCTTTGAATCTTCTTTATCATGCTAGGATTAGCAGGAAAAAGCAAAAAATTTCAGAATTGCACCTTGCAATGTGGAGATATTACTGTTTGTGCATTTACAATATTCATTGATTTTTGCCATTGAAAAACATGTTTTTCATATACCAGAAATGTTTGAAGCTACTGACTGAATGAAAGGAGCTGGCATCTCACTCTCTTTGAATCTTCTTTATCATGCTAGGATTAACAGGAAAAAGCAAAAAATTTCAGAATTGCACCTTGCAATGTGGAGATATTACTGTTTGTGCATTTACAATATTCATTGATTTTTGCCATTGAAAAACATGTTTTTCATATACCAGAAATGTTTGAAGCTACTGACTGAATGAAAGGAGCTGGCATCTCACTCTCTTTGAATCTTCTTTATCATGCTAGGATTAACAGGAAAAAGCTAAAAATTTCAGAATTGCACCGTGCAATGTGGAGATATTACTGTTTGTGCATTTACAATATTCATTGATTTTTGCCATTGAAAAACATGTTTTTCATATACCAGAAATGTTTGAAGCTACTGACTGAATGAAAGGAGCTGGCATCTCACTCTCTTTGAATCTTCTTTATCATGCTAGGATTAGCAGGAAAAAGCAAAAAATTTCAGAATTGCACCTTGCAATGTGGAGATATTACTGTTTGTGCATTTACAATATTCATTGATTTTTGCCATTGAAAAACATGTTTTTCATATACCAGAAATGTTTGAAGCTACTGACTGAATGAAAGGAGCTGGCATCTCACTCTCTTTGAATCTTCTTTATCATGCTAGGATTAACAGGAAAAAGCTAAAAATTTCAGAATTGCACCGTGCAATGTGGAGATATTACTGTTTGTGCATTTACAATATTCATTGATTTTTGCCATTGAAAAACATGTTTTTCATATACCAGAAATGTTTGAAGCTACTGACTGAATGAAAGGAGCTGGCATCTCACTCTCTTTGAATCTTCTTTATCATGCTAGGATTAGCAGGAAAAAGCAAAAAATTTCAGAATTGCACCTTGCAATGTGGAGATATTACTGTTTGTGCATTTACAATATTCATTGATTTTTGCCATTGAAAAACATGTTTTTCATATACCAGAAATGTTTGAAGCTACTGACTGAATGAAAGGAGCTGGCATCTCACTCTCTTTGAATCTTCTTTATCATGCTAGGATTAACAGGAAAAAGCAAAGAATTTCAGAATTGCACCTTGCAATGTGGAGATATTACTGTTTGTGCATTTACAATATTCATTGATTTTTGCCATTGAAAAACATGTTTTTCATATACCAGAAATGTTTGAAGCTACTGACTGAATGAAAGGAGCTGGCATCTCACTCTCTTTGAATCTTCTTTATCATGCTAGGATTAGCAGGAAAAAGCAAAAAATTTCAGAATTGCACCTTGCAATGTGGAGATATTACTGTTTGTGCATTTACAATATTCATTGATTTTTGCCATTGAAAAACGTTTTTCATATACCAGAAATGTTTGAAGCTACTGACTGAATGAAAGGAGCTGGCATCTCACTCTCTTTGAATCTTCTTTATCATGCTAGGATTAACAGGAAAAAGCTAAAAATTTCAGAATTGCACCGTGCAATGTGGAGATATTACTGTTTGTGCATTTACAATATTCATTGATTTTTGCCATTGAAAAACATGTTTTTCATATACCAGAAATGTTTGAAGCTACTGACTGAATGAAAGGAGCTGGCATCTCACTCTCTTTGAATCTTTATCATGCTAGGATTAGCAGGAAAAAGCAAAAAATTTCAGAATTGCACCTTGCAATGTGGAGATATTACTGTTTGTGCATTTACAATATTCATTGATTTTTGCCATTGAAAAACATGTTTTTCATATACCAGAAATGTTTGAAGCTACTGACTGAATGAAAGGAGCTGGCATCTCACTCTCTTTGAATCTTCTTTATCATGCTAGGATTAACAGGAAAAAGCTAAAAATTTCAGAATTGCACCGTGCAATGTGGAGATATTACTGTTTGTGCATTTACAATATTCATTGATTTTTGCCATTGAAAAACATGTTTTTCATATACCAGAAATGTTTGAAGCTACTGACTGAATGAAAGGAGCTGGCATCTCACTCTCTTTGAATCTTCTTTATCATGCTAGGATTAGCAGGAAAAAGCAAAAAATTTCAGAATTGCACCTTGCAATGTGGAGATATTACTGTTTGTGCATTTACAATATTCATTGATTTTTGCCATTGAAAAACATGTTTTTCATATACCAGAAATGTTTGAAGCTACTGACTGAATGAAAGGAGCTGGCATCTCACTCTCTTTGAATCTTCTTTATCATGCTAGGATTAACAGGAAAAAGCTAAAAATTTCAGAATTGCACCGTGCAATGTGGAGATATTACTGTTTGTGCATTTACAATATTCATTGATTTTTGCCATTGAAAAACATGTTTTTCATATACCAGAAATGTTTGAAGCTACTGACTGAATGAAAGGAGCTGGCATCTCACTCTCTTTGAATCTTCTTTATCATGCTAGGATTAGCAGGAAAAAGCAAAAAATTTCAGAATTGCACCTTGCAATGTGGAGATATTACTGTTTGTGCATTTACAATATTCATTGATTTTTGCCATTGAAAAACATGTTTTTCATATACCAGAAATGTTTGAAGCTACTGACTGAATGAAAGGAGCTGGCATCTCACTCTCTTTGAATCTTCTTTATCATGCTAGGATTAGCAGGAAAAAGCAAAAAATTTCAGAATTGCACCTTGCAATGTGGAGATATTACTGTTTGTGCATTTACAATATTCATTGATTTTTGCCATTGAAAAACATGTTTTTCATATACCAGAAATGTTTGAAGCTACTGACTGAATGAAAGGAGCTGGCATCTCACTCTCTTTGAATCTTCTTTATCATGCTAGGATTAACAGGAAAAAGCTAAAAATTTCAGAATTGCACCGTGCAATGTGGAGATATTACTGTTTGTGCATTTACAATATTCATTGATTTTTGCCATTGAAAAACATGTTTTTCATATACCAGAAATGTTTGAAGCTACTGACTGAATGAAAGGAGCTGGCATCTCACTCTCTTTGAATCTTCTTTATCATGCTAGGATTAGCAGGAAAAAGCAAAAAATTTCAGAATTGCACCTTGCAATGTGGAGATATTACTGTTTGTGCATTTACAATATTCATTGATTTTTGCCATTGAAAAACATGTTTTTCATATACCAGAAATGTTTGAAGCTACTGACTGAATGAAAGGAGCTGGCATCTCACTCTCTTTGAATCTTCTTTATCATGCTAGGATTAACAGGAAAAAGCAAAAAATTTCAGAATTGCACCTTGCAATGTGGAGATATTACTGTTTGTGCATTTACAATATTCATTGATTTTTGCCATTGAAAAACATGTTTTTCATATACCAGAAATGTTTGAAGCTACTGACTGAATGAAAGGAGCTGGCATCTCACTCTCTTTGAATCTTTATCATGCTAGGATTAACATGAAAAAGCTAAAAATTTCAGAATTGCACAGTGCAATGTGGAGATATTACTGTTTGTGCATTTACAATATTCATTGATTTTTGCCATTGAAAAACATGTTTTTCATATACCAGAAATGTTTGAAGCTACTGACTGAATGAAAGGAGCTGGCATCTCACTCTCTTTGAATCTTCTTTATCATGCTAGGATTAGCAGGAAAAAGCAAAAAATTTCAGAATTGCACCTTGCAATGTGGAGATATTACTGTTTGTGCATTTACAATATTCATTGATTTTTGCCATTGAAAAACATGTTTTTCATATACCAGAAATGTTTGAAGCTACTGACTGAATGAAAGGAGCTGGCATCTCACTCTCTTTGAATCTTCTTTATCATGCTAGGATTAACAGGAAAAAGCTAAAAATTTCAGAATTGCACCGTGCAATGTGGAGATATTACTGTTTGTGCATTTACAATATTCATTGATTTTTGCCATTGAAAAACATGTTTTTCATATACCAGAAATGTTTGAAGCTACTGACTGAATGAAAGGAGCTGGCATCTCACTCTCTTTGAATCTTCTTTATCATGCTAGGATTAGCAGGAAAAAGCAAAAAATTTCAGAATTGCACCTTGCAATGTGGAGATATTACTGTTTGTGCATTTACAATATTCATTGATTTTTGCCATTGAAAAACATGTTTTTCATATACCAGAAATGTTTGAAGCTACTGACTGAATGAAAGGAGCTGGCATCTCACTCTCTTTGAATCTTCTTTATCATGCTAGGATTAACAGGAAAAAGCTAAAAATTTCAGAATTGCACCGTGCAATGTGGAGATATTACTGTTTGTGCATTTACAATATTCATTGATTTTTGCCATTGAAAAACATGTTTTTCATATACCAGAAATGTTTGAAGCTACTGACTGAATGAAAGGAGCTGGCATCTCACTCTCTTTGAATCTTCTTTATCATGCTAGGATTAGCAGGAAAAAGCAAAAAATTTCAGAATTGCACCTTGCAATGTGGAGATATTACTGTTTGTGCATTTACAATATTCATTGATTTTTGCCATTGAAAAACATGTTTTTCATATACCAGAAATGTTTGAAGCTACTGACTGAATGAAAGGAGCTGGCATCTCACTCTCTTTGAATCTTCTTTATCATGCTAGGATTAACAGGAAAAAGCAAAAAATTTCAGAATTGCACCTTGCAATGTGGAGATATTACTGTTTGTGCATTTACAATATTCATTGATTTTTGCCATTGAAAAACATGTTTTTCATATACCAGAAATGTTTGAAGCTACTGACTGAATGAAAGGAGCTGGCATCTCACTCTCTTTGAATCTTTATCATGCTAGGATTAACATGAAAAAGCTAAAAATTTCAGAATTGCACAGTGCAATGTGGAGATATTACTGTTTGTGCATTTACAATATTCATTGATTTTTGCCATTGAAAAACATGTTTTTCATATACCAGAAATGTTTGAAGCTACTGACTGAATGAAAGGAGCTGGCATCTCACTCTCTTTGAATCTTCTTTATCATGCTAGGATTAGCAGGAAAAAGCAAAAAATTTCAGAATTGCACCTTGCAATGTGGAGATATTACTGTTTGTGCATTTACAATATTCATTGATTTTTGCCATTGAAAAACATGTTTTTCATATACCAGAAATGTTTGAAGCTACTGACTGAATGAAAGGAGCTGGCATCTCACTCTCTTTGAATCTTCTTTATCATGCTAGGATTAACAGGAAAAAGCTAAAAATTTCAGAATTGCACCGTGCAATGTGGAGATATTACTGTTTGTGCATTTACAATATTCATTGATTTTTGCCATTGAAAAACATGTTTTTCATATACCAGAAATGTTTGAAGCTACTGACTGAATGAAAGGAGCTGGCATCTCACTCTCTTTGAATCTTCTTTATCATGCTAGGATTAGCAGGAAAAAGCAAAAAATTTCAGAATTGCACCTTGCAATGTGGAGATATTACTGTTTGTGCATTTACAATATTCATTGATTTTTGCCATTGAAAAACATGTTTTTCATATACCAGAAATGTTTGAAGCTACTGACTGAATGAAAGGAGCTGGCATCTCACTCTCTTTGAATCTTCTTTATCATGCTAGGATTAACAGGAAAAAGCTAAAAATTTCAGAATTGCACCGTGCAATGTGGAGATATTACTGTTTGTGCATTTACAATATTCATTGATTTTTGCCATTGAAAAACATGTTTTTCATATACCAGAAATGTTTGAAGCTACTGACTGAATGAAAGGAGCTGGCATCTCACTCTCTTTGAATCTTCTTTATCATGCTAGGATTAGCAGGAAAAAGCAAAAAATTTCAGAATTGCACCTTGCAATGTGGAGATATTACTGTTTGTGCATTTACAATATTCATTGATTTTTGCCATTGAAAAACATGTTTTTCATATACCAGAAATGTTTGAAGCTACTGACTGAATGAAAGGAGCTGGCATCTCACTCTCTTTGAATCTTCTTTATCATGCTAGGATTAACAGGAAAAAGCAAAAAATTTCAGAATTGCACCTTGCAATGTGGAGATATTACTGTTTGTGCATTTACAATATTCATTGATTTTTGCCATTGAAAAACATGTTTTTCATATACCAGAAATGTTTGAAGCTACTGACTGAATGAAAGGAGCTGGCATCTCACTCTCTTTGAATCTTCTTTATCATGCTAGGATTAACAGGAAAAAGCTAAAAATTTCAGCATTGCACCGTGCAATGTGGAGATATTAGTTTGTGCATTTACAATATTCATTGATTTTTGCCATTGAAAAACATGTTTTTCATATACCAGAAATGTTTGAAGCTACTGACTGAATGAAAGGAGCTGGCATCTCACTCTCTTTGAATCTTCTTTATCATGCTAGGATTAGCAGGAAAAAGCAAAAAATTTCAGAATTGCACCTTGCAATGTGGAGATATTACTGTTTGTGCATTTACAATATTCATTGATTTTTGCCATTGAAAAACATGTTTTTCATATACCAGAAATGTTTGAAGCTACTGACTGAATGAAAGGAGCTGGCATCTCACTCTCTTTGAATCTTCTTTATCATGCTAGGATTAACAGGAAAAAGCTAAAAATTTCAGAATTGCACCGTGCAATGTGGAGATATTACTGTTTGTGCATTTACAATATTCATTGATTTTTGCCATTGAAAAACATGTTTTTCATATACCAGAAATGTTTGAAGCTACTGACTGAATGAAAGGAGCTGGAATCTCACTCTCTTTGAATCTTCTTTATCATGCTAGGATTAGCAGGAAAAAGCAAAAAATTTCAGAATTGCACCTTGCAATGTGGAGATATTACTGTTTGTGCATTTACAATATTCATTGATTTTTGCCATTGAAAAACATGTTTTTCATATACCAGAAATGTTTGAAGCTACTGACTGAATGAAAGGAGCTGGCATCTCACTCTCTTTGAATCTTCTTTATCATGCTAGGATTAACAGGAAAAAGCTAAAAATTTCAGAATTGCACCGTGCAATGTGGAGATATTACTGTTTGTGCATTTACAATATTCATTGATTTTTGCCATTGAAAAACATGTTTTTCATATACCAGAAATGTTTGAAGCTACTGACTGAATGAAAGGAGCTGGCATCTCACTCTCTTTGAATCTTCTTTATCATGCTAGGATTAGCAGGAAAAAGCAAAAAATTTCAGAATTGCACCTTGCAATGTGGAGATATTACTGTTTGTGCATTTACAATATTCATTGATTTTTGCCATTGAAAAACATGTTTTTCATATACCAGAAATGTTTGAAGCTACTGACTGAATGAAAGGAGCTGGCATCTCACTCTCTTTGAATCTTCTTTATCATGCTAGGATTAACAGGAAAAAGCAAAAAATTTCAGAATTGCACCTTGCAATGTGGAGATATTACTGTTTGTGCATTTACAATATTCATTGATTTTTGCCATTGAAAAACATGTTTTTCATATACCAGAAATGTTTGAAGCTACTGACTGAATGAAAGGAGCTGGCATCTCACTCTCTTTGAATCTTCTTTATCATGCTAGGATTAACAGGAAAAAGCTAAAAATTTCAGAATTGCACCGTGCAATGTGGAGATATTACTGTTTGTGCATTTACAATATTCATTGATTTTTGCCATTGAAAAACATGTTTTTCATATACCAGAAATGTTTGAAGCTACTGACTGAATGAAAGGAGCTGGCATCTCACTCTCTTTGAATCTTCTTTATCATGCTAGGATTAGCAGGAAAAAGCAAAAAATTTCAGAATTGCACCTTGCAATGTGGAGATATTACTGTTTGTGCATTTACAATATTCATTGATTTTTGCCATTGAAAAACATGTTTTTCATATACCAGAAATGTTTGAAGCTACTGACTGAATGAAAGGAGCTGGCATCTCACTCTCTTTGAATCTTCTTTATCATGCTAGGATTAACAGGAAAAAGCTAAAAATTTCAGAATTGCACCGTGCAATGTGGAGATATTACTGTTTGTGCATTAATATTCATTGATTTTTGCCATTGAAAAACATGTTTTTCATATACCAGAAATGTTTGAAGCTACTGACTGAATGAAAGGAGCTGGCATCTCACTCTCTTTGAATCTTCTTTATCATGCTAGGATTAGCAGGAAAAAGCAAAAAATTTCAGAATTGCACCTTGCAATGTGGAGATATTACTGTTTGTGCATTTACAATATTCATTGATTTTTGCCATTGAAAAACATGTTTTTCATATACCAGAAATGTTTGAAGCTACTGACTGAATGAAAGGAGCTGGCATCTCACTCTCTTTGAATCTTCTTTATCATGCTAGGATTAACAGGAAAAAGCAAAGAATTTCAGAATTGCACCTTGCAATGTGGAGATATTACTGTTTGTGCATTTACAATATTCATTGATTTTTGCCATTGAAAAACATGTTTTTCATATACCAGAAATGTTTGAAGCTACTGACTGAATGAAAGGAGCTGGCATCTCACTCTCTTTGAATCTTCTTTATCATGCTAGGATTAGCAGGAAAAAGCAAAAAATTTCAGAATTGCACCTTGCAATGTGGAGATATTACTGTTTGTGCATTTACAATATTCATTGATTTTTGCCATTGAAAAACATGTTTTTCATATACCAGAAATGTTTGAAGCTACTGACTGAATGAAAGGAGCTGGCATCTCACTCTCTTTGAATCTTCTTTATCATGCTAGGATTAACAGGAAAAAGCTAAAAATTTCAGAATTGCACCGTGCAATGTGGAGATATTACTGTTTGTGCATTTACAATATTCATTGATTTTTGCCATTGAAAAACATGTTTTTCATATACCAGAAATGTTTGAAGCTACTGACTGAATGAAAGGAGCTGGCATCTCACTCTCTTTGAATCTTCTTTATCATGCTAGGATTAGCAGGAAAAAGCAAAAAATTTCAGAATTGCACCTTGCAATGTGGAGATATTACTGTTTGTGCATTTACAATATTCATTGATTTTTGCCATTGAAAAACATGTTTTTCATATACCAGAAATGTTTGAAGCTACTGACTGAATGAAAGGAGCTGGCATCTCACTCTCTTTGAATCTTCTTTATCATGCTAGGATTAACAGGAAAAAGCAAAAAATTTCAGAATTGCACCTTGCAATGTGGAGATATTACTGTTTGTGCATTTACAATATTCATTGATTTTTGCCATTGAAAAACATGTTTTTCATATACCAGAAATGTTTGAAGCTACTGACTGAATGAAAGGAGCTGGCATCTCACTCTCTTTGAATCTTCTTTATCATGCTAGGATTAACAGGAAAAAGCTAAAAATTTCAGCATTGCACCGTGCAATGTGGAGTTATTAGTTTGTGCCTTTACAATATTCATTGATTTTTGCCATTGAAAAACATGTTTTTCATATACCAGAAATGTTTGAAGCTACTGACTGAATGAAAGGAGCTGGCATCTCACTCTCTTTGAATCTTCTTTATCATGCTAGGATTAGCAGGAAAAAGCAAAAAATTTCAGAATTGCACCTTGCAATGTGGAGATATTACTGTTTGTGCATTTACAATATTCATTGATTTTTGCCATTGAAAAACATGTTTTTCATATACCAGAAATGTTTGAAGCTACTGACTGAATGAAAGGAGCTGGCATCTCACTCTCTTTGAATCTTCTTTATCATGCTAGGATTAACAGGAAAAAGCAAAAAATTTCAGAATTGCACCTTGCAATGTGGAGATATTACTGTTTGTGCATTTACAATATTCATTGATTTTTGCCATTGAAAAACATGTTTTTCATATACCAGAAATGTTTGAAGCTACTGACTGAATGAAAGGAGCTGGCATCTCACTCTCTTTGAATCTTCTTTATCATGCTAGGATTAACAGGAAAAAGCTAAAAATTTCAGAATTGCACCGTGCAATGTGGAGATATTACTGTTTGTGCATTTACAATATTCATTGATTTTTGCCATTGAAAAACATGTTTTTCATATACCAGAAATGTTTGAAGCTACTGACTGAATGAAAGGAGCTGGCATCTCACTCTCTTTGAATCTTCTTTATCATGCTAGGATTAGCAGGAAAAAGCAAAAAATTTCAGAATTGCACCTTGCAATGTGGAGATATTACTGTTTGTGCATTTACAATATTCATTGATTTTTGCCATTGAAAAACATGTTTTTCATATACCAGAAATGTTTGAAGCTACTGACTGAATGAAAGGAGCTGGCATCTCACTCTCTTTGAATCTTCTTTATCATGCTAGGATTAACAGGAAAAAGCTAAAAATTTCAGAATTGCACCGTGCAATGTGGAGATATTACTGTTTGTGCATTTACAATATTCATTGATTTTTGCCATTGAAAAACATGTTTTTCATATACCAGAAATGTTTGAAGCTACTGACTGAATGAAAGGAGCTGGCATCTCACTCTCTTTGAATCTTCTTTATCATGCTAGGATTAGCAGGAAAAAGCAAAAAATTTCAGAATTGCACCTTGCAATGTGGAGATATTACTGTTTGTGCATTTACAATATTCATTGATTTTTGCCATTGAAAAACATGTTTTTCATATACCAGAAATGTTTGAAGCTACTGACTGAATGAAAGGAGCTGGCATCTCACTCTCTTTGAATCTTCTTTATCATGCTAGGATTAACAGGAAAAAGCAAAAAATTTCAGAATTGCACCTTGCAATGTGGAGATATTACTGTTTGTGCATTTACAATATTCATTGATTTTTGCCATTGAAAAACATGTTTTTCATATACCAGAAATGTTTGAAGCTACTGACTGAATGAAAGGAGCTGGCATCTCACTCTCTTTGAATCTTCTTTATCATGCTAGGATTAACAGGAAAAAGCTAAAAATTTCAGAATTGCACCGTGCAATGTGGAGATATTACTGTTTGTGCATTTACAATATTCATTGATTTTTGCCATTGAAAAACATGTTTTTCATATACCAGAAATGTTTGAAGCTACTGACTGAATGAAAGGAGCTGGCATCTCACTCTCTTTGAATCTTCTTTATCATGCTAGGATTAGCAGGAAAAAGCAAAAAATTTCAGAATTGCACCTTGCAATGTGGAGATATTACTGTTTGTGCATTTACAATATTCATTGATTTTTGCCATTGAAAAACATGTTTTTCATATACCAGAAATGTTTGAAGCTACTGACTGAATGAAAGGAGCTGGCATCTCACTCTCTTTGAATCTTCTTTATCATGCTAGGATTAACAGGAAAAAGCTAAAAATTTCAGAATTGCACCGTGCAATGTGGAGATATTACTGTTTGTGCATTTACAATATTCATTGATTTTTGCCATTGAAAAACATGTTTTTCATATACCAGAAATGTTTGAAGCTACTGACTGAATGAAAGGAGCTGGCATCTCACTCTCTTTGAATCTTCTTTATCATGCTAGGATTAGCAGGAAAAAGCAAAAAATTTCAGAATTGCACCTTGCAATGTGGAGATATTACTGTTTGTGCATTTACAATATTCATTGATTTTTGCCATTGAAAAACATGTTTTTCATATACCAGAAATGTTTGAAGCTACTGACTGAATGAAAGGAGCTGGCATCTCACTCTCTTTGAATCTTCTTTATCATGCTAGGATTAACAGGAAAAAGCAAAGAATTTCAGAATTGCACCTTGCAATGTGGAGATATTACTGTTTGTGCATTTACAATATTCATTGATTTTTGCCATTGAAAAACATGTTTTTCATATACCAGAAATGTTTGAAGCTACTGACTGAATGAAAGGAGCTGGCATCTCACTCTCTTTGAATCTTCTTTATCATGCTAGGATTAGCAGGAAAAAGCAAAAAATTTCAGAATTGCACCTTGCAATGTGGAGATATTACTGTTTGTGCATTTACAATATTCATTGATTTTTGCCATTGAAAAACATGTTTTTCATATACCAGAAATGTTTGAAGCTACTGACTGAATGAAAGGAGCTGGCATCTCACTCTCTTTGAATCTTCTTTATCATGCTAGGATTAACAGGAAAAAGCTAAAAATTTCAGAATTGCACCGTGCAATGTGGAGATATTACTGTTTGTGCATTTACAATATTCATTGATTTTTGCCATTGAAAAACATGTTTTTCATATACCAGAAATGTTTGAAGCTACTGACTGAATGAAAGGAGCTGGCATCTCACTCTCTTTGAATCTTCTTTATCATGCTAGGATTAGCAGGAAAAAGCAAAAAATTTCAGAATTGCACCTTGCAATGTGGAGATATTACTGTTTGTGCATTTACAATATTCATTGATTTTTGCCATTGAAAAACATGTTTTTCATATACCAGAAATGTTTGAAGCTACTGACTGAATGAAAGGAGCTGGCATCTCACTCTCTTTGAATCTTCTTTATCATGCTAGGATTAACAGGAAAAAGCAAAAAATTTCAGAATTGCACCTTGCAATGTGGAGATATTACTGTTTGTGCATTTACAATATTCATTGATTTTTGCCATTGAAAAACATGTTTTTCATATACCAGAAATGTTTGAAGCTACTGACTGAATGAAAGGAGCTGGCATCTCACTCTCTTTGAATCTTCTTTATCATGCTAGGATTAACAGGAAAAAGCTAAAAATTTCAGCATTGCACCGTGCAATGTGGAGTTATTAGTTTGTGCCTTTACAATATTCATTGATTTTTGCCATTGAAAAACATGTTTTTCATATACCAGAAATGTTTGAAGCTACTGACTGAATGAAAGGAGCTGGCATCTCACTCTCTTTGAATCTTCTTTATCATGCTAGGATTAGCAGGAAAAAGCAAAAAATTTCAGAATTGCACCTTGCAATGTGGAGATATTACTGTTTGTGCATTTACAATATTCATTGATTTTTGCCATTGAAAAACATGTTTTTCATATACCAGAAATGTTTGAAGCTACTGACTGAATGAAAGGAGCTGGCATCTCACTCTCTTTGAATCTTCTTTATCATGCTAGGATTAACAGGAAAAAGCAAAAAATTTCAGAATTGCACCTTGCAATGTGGAGATATTACTGTTTGTGCATTTACAATATTCATTGATTTTTGCCATTGAAAAACATGTTTTTCATATACCAGAAATGTTTGAAGCTACTGACTGAATGAAAGGAGCTGGCATCTCACTCTCTTTGAATCTTCTTTATCATGCTAGGATTAACAGGAAAAAGCTAAAAATTTCAGAATTGCACCGTGCAATGTGGAGATATTACTGTTTGTGCATTTACAATATTCATTGATTTTTGCCATTGAAAAACATGTTTTTCATATACCAGAAATGTTTGAAGCTACTGACTGAATGAAAGGAGCTGGCATCTCACTCTCTTTGAATCTTCTTTATCATGCTAGGATTAGCAGGAAAAAGCAAAAAATTTCAGAATTGCACCTTGCAATGTGGAGATATTACTGTTTGTGCATTTACAATATTCATTGATTTTTGCCATTGAAAAACATGTTTTTCATATACCAGAAATGTTTGAAGCTACTGACTGAATGAAAGGAGCTGGCATCTCACTCTCTTTGAATCTTCTTTATCATGCTAGGATTAACAGGAAAAAGCTAAAAATTTCAGAATTGCACCGTGCAATGTGGAGATATTACTGTTTGTGCATTTACAATATTCATTGATTTTTGCCATTGAAAAACATGTTTTTCATATACCAGAAATGTTTGAAGCTACTGACTGAATGAAAGGAGCTGGCATCTCACTCTCTTTGAATCTTCTTTATCATGCTAGGATTAGCAGGAAAAAGCAAAAAATTTCAGAATTGCACCTTGCAATGTGGAGATATTACTGTTTGTGCATTTACAATATTCATTGATTTTTGCCATTGAAAAACATGTTTTTCATATACCAGAAATGTTTGAAGCTACTGACTGAATGAAAGGAGCTGGCATCTCACTCTCTTTGAATCTTCTTTATCATGCTAGGATTAACAGGAAAAAGCAAAGAATTTCAGAATTGCACCTTGCAATGTGGAGATATTACTGTTTGTGCATTTACAATATTCATTGATTTTTGCCATTGAAAAACGTTTTTCATATACCAGAAATGTTTGAAGCTACTGACTGAATGAAAGGAGCTGGCATCTCACTCTCTTTGAATCTTCTTTATCATGCTAGGATTAACAGGAAAAAGCAAAAAATTTCAGAATTGCACCGTGCAATGTGGAGATATTACTGTTTGTGCATTTACAATATTCATTGATTTTTGCCATTGAAAAACATGTTTTTCATATACCAGAAATGTTTGAAGCTACTGACTGAATGAAAGGAGCTGGCATCTCACTCTCTTTGAATCTTCTTTATCATGCTAGGATTAGCAGGAAAAAGCAAAAAATTTCAGAATTGCACCTTGCAATGTGGAGATATTACTGTTTGTGCATTTACAATATTCATTGATTTTTGCCATTGAAAAACATGTTTTTCATATACCAGAAATGTTTGAAGCTACTGACTGAATGAAAGGAGCTGGCATCTCACTCTCTTTGAATCTTCTTTATCATGCTAGGATTAGCAGGAAAAAGCAAAAAATTTCAGAATTGCACCTTGCAATGTGGAGATATTACTGTTTGTGCATTTACAATATTCATTGATTTTTGCCATTGAAAAACATGTTTTTCATATACCAGAAATGTTTGAAGCTACTGACTGAATGAAAGGAGCTGGCATCTCACTCTCTTTGAATCTTCTTTATCATGCTAGGATTAACAGGAAAAAGCAAAAAATTTCAGAATTGCACCTTGCAATGTGGAGATATTACTGTTTGTGCATTTACAATATTCATTGATTTTTGCCATTGAAAAACATGTTTTTCATATACCAGAAATGTTTGAAGCTACTGACTGAATGAAAGGAGCTGGCATCTCACTCTCTTTGAATCTTCTTTATCATGCTAGGATTAACAGGAAAAAGCAAAAAATTTCAGAATTGCACCTTGCAATGTGGAGATATTACTGTTTGTGCATTTACAATATTCATTGATTTTTGCCATTGAAAAACATGTTTTTCATATACCAGAAATGTTTGAAGCTACTGACTGAATGAAAGGAGCTGGCATCTCACTCTCTTTGAATCTTCTTTATCATGCTAGGATTAGCAGGAAAAAGCAAAAAATTTCAGAATTGCACCTTGCAATGTGGAGATATTACTGTTTGTGCATTTACAATATTCATTGATTTTTGCCATTGAAAAACATGTTTTTCATATACCAGAAATGTTTGAAGCTACTGACTGAATGAAAGGAGCTGGCATCTCACTCTCTTTGAATCTTCTTTATCATGCTAGGATTAACAGGAAAAAGCTAAAAATTTCAGAATTGCACCGTGCAATGTGGAGATATTACTGTTTGTGCATTTACAATATTCATTGATTTTTGCCATTGAAAAACATGTTTTTCATATACCAGAAATGTTTGAAGCTACTGACTGAATGAAAGGAGCTGGCATCTCACTCTCTTTGAATCTTCTTTATCATGCTAGGATTAGCAGGAAAAAGCAAAAAATTTCAGAATTGCACCTTGCAATGTGGAGATATTACTGTTTGTGCATTTACAATATTCATTGATTTTTGCCATTGAAAAACATGTTTTTCATATACCAGAAATGTTTGAAGCTACTGACTGAATGAAAGGAGCTGGCATCTCACTCTCTTTGAATCTTCTTTATCATGCTAGGATTAACAGGAAAAAGCTAAAAATTTCAGAATTGCACCGTGCAATGTGGAGATATTACTGTTTGTGCATTTACAATATTCATTGATTTTTGCCATTGAAAAACATGTTTTTCATATACCAGAAATGTTTGAAGCTACTGACTGAATGAAAGGAGCTGGCATCTCACTCTCTTTGAATCTTCTTTATCATGCTAGGATTAGCAGGAAAAAGCAAAAAATTTCAGAATTGCACCTTGCAATGTGGAGATATTACTGTTTGTGCATTTACAATATTCATTGATTTTTGCCATTGAAAAACATGTTTTTCATATACCAGAAATGTTTGAAGCTACTGACTGAATGAAAGGAGCTGGCATCTCACTCTCTTTGAATCTTCTTTATCATGCTAGGATTAACAGGAAAAAGCTAAAAATTTCAGAATTGCACCGTGCAATGTGGAGATATTACTGTTTGTGCATTTACAATATTCATTGATTTTTGCCATTAAAAAACATGTTTTTCATATACCAGAAATGTTTGAAGCTACTGACTGAATGAAAGGAGCTGGCATCTCACTCTCTTTGAATCTTCTTTATCATGCTAGGATTAGCAGGAAAAAGCAAAAAATTTCAGAATTGCACCTTGCAATGTGGAGATATTACTGTTTGTGCATTTACAATATTCATTGATTTTTGCCATTGAAAAACATGTTTTTCATATACCAGAAATGTTTGAAGCTACTGACTGAATGAAAGGAGCTGGCATCTCACTCTCTTTGAATCTTCTTTATCATGCTAGGATTAACAGGAAAAAGCAAAGAATTTCAGAATTGCACCTTGCAATGTGGAGATATTACTGTTTGTGCATTTACAATATTCATTGATTTTTGCCATTGAAAAACGTTTTTCATATACCAGAAATGTTTGAAGCTACTGACTGAATGAAAGGAGCTGGCATCTCACTCTCTTTGAATCTTCTTTATCATGCTAGGATTAACAGGAAAAAGCAAAAAATTTCAGAATTGCACCGTGCAATGTGGAGATATTACTGTTTGTGCATTTACAATATTCATTGATTTTTGCCATTGAAAAACATGTTTTTCATATACCAGAAATGTTTGAAGCTACTGACTGAATGAAAGGAGCTGGCATCTCACTCTCTTTGAATCTTCTTTATCATGCTAGGATTAGCAGGAAAAAGCAAAAAATTTCAGAATTGCACCTTGCAATGTGGAGATATTACTGTTTGTGCATTTACAATATTCATTGATTTTTGCCATTGAAAAACATGTTTTTCATATACCAGAAATGTTTGAAGCTACTGACTGAATGAAAGGAGCTGGCATCTCACTCTCTTTGAATCTTCTTTATCATGCTAGGATTAACAGGAAAAAGCAAAGAATTTCAGAATTGCACCTTGCAATGTGGAGATATTACTGTTTGTGCATTTACAATATTCATTGATTTTTGCCATTGAAAAACGTTTTTCATATACCAGAAATGTTTGAAGCTACTGACTGAATGAAAGGAGCTGGCATCTCACTCTCTTTGAATCTTCTTTATCATGCTAGGATTAACAGGAAAAAGCAAAAAATTTCAGAATTGCACCGTGCAATGTGGAGATATTACTGTTTGTGCATTTACAATATTCATTGATTTTTGCCATTGAAAAACATGTTTTTCATATACCAGAAATGTTTGAAGCTACTGACTGAATGAAAGGAGCTGGCATCTCACTCTCTTTGAATCTTCTTTATCATGCTAGGATTAGCAGGAAAAAGCAAAAAATTTCAGAATTGCACCTTGCAATGTGGAGATATTACTGTTTGTGCATTTACAATATTCATTGATTTTTGCCATTGAAAAACATGTTTTTCATATACCAGAAATGTTTGAAGCTACTGACTGAATGAAAGGAGCTGGCATCTCACTCTCTTTGAATCTTCTTTATCATGCTAGGATTAACAGGAAAAAGCTAAAAATTTCAGAATTGCACCGTGCAATGTGGAGATATTACTGTTTGTGCATTTACAATATTCATTGATTTTTGCCATTGAAAAACGTTTTTCATATACCAGAAATGTTTGAAGCTACTGACTGAATGAAAGGAGCTGGCATCTCACTCTCTTTGAATCTTCTTTATCATGCTAGGATTAGCAGGAAAAAGCAAAAAATTTCAGAATTGCACCTTGCAATGTGGAGATATTACTGTTTGTGCATTTACAATATTCATTGATTTTTGCCATTGAAAAACATGTTTTTCATATACCAGAAATGTTTGAAGCTACTGACTGAATGAAAGGAGCTGGCATCTCACTCTCTTTGAATCTTCTTTATCATGCTAGGATTAACAGGAAAAAGCTAAAAATTTCAGAATTGCACCGTGCAATGTGGAGATATTACTGTTTGTGCATTTACAATATTCATTGATTTTTGCCATTGAAAAACGTTTTTCATATACCAGAAATGTTTGAAGCTACTGACTGAATGAAAGGAGCTGGCATCTCACTCTCTTTGAATCTTCTTTATCATGCTAGGATTAGCAGGAAAAAGCAAAAAATTTCAGAATTGCACCTTGCAATGTGGAGATATTACTGTTTGTGCATTTACAATATTCATTGATTTTTGCCATTGAAAAACATGTTTTTCATATACCAGAAATGTTTGAAGCTACTGACTGAATGAAAGGAGCTGGCATCTCACTCTCTTTGAATCTTCTTTATCATGCTAGGATTAACAGGAAAAAGCAAAAAATTTCAGAATTGCACCTTGCAATGTGGAGATATTACTGTTTGTGCATTTACAATATTCATTGATTTTTGCCATTGAAAAACATGTTTTTCATATACCAGAAATGTTTGAAGCTACTGACTGAATGAAAGGAGCTGGCATCTCACTCTCTTTGAATCTTCTTTATCATGCTAGGATTAACAGGAAAAAGCAAAAAATTTCAGAATTGCACCTTGCAATGTGGAGATATTACTGTTTGTGCATTTACAATATTCATTGATTTTTGCCATTGAAAAACATGTTTTTCATATACCAGAAATGTTTGAAGCTACTGACTGAATGAAAGGAGCTGGCATCTCACTCTCTTTGAATCTTCTTTATCATGCTAGGATTAGCAGGAAAAAGCAAAAAATTTCAGAATTGCACCTTGCAATGTGGAGATATTACTGTTTGTGCATTTACAATATTCATTGATTTTTGCCATTGAAAAACATGTTTTTCATATACCAGAAATGTTTGAAGCTACTGACTGAATGAAAGGAGCTGGCATCTCACTCTCTTTGAATCTTCTTTATCATGCTAGGATTAACAGGAAAAAGCTAAAAATTTCAGAATTGCACCGTGCAATGTGGAGATATTACTGTTTGTGCATTTACAATATTCATTGATTTTTGCCATTGAAAAACTGTTTTTCATATACCAGAAATGTTTGAAGCTACTGACTGAATGAAAGGAGCTGGCATCTCACTCTTTGAATCTTCTTTATCATGCTGAGGAGCAGGAAAAAGCAAAAAATTTCAGAATTGCACCTTCAATGCGGAGAAATTACTGTTTGTGCATTTACAATATTCATTGATTTTTGCCATTGAAAAACGTCCAGAAATGATTGAAGCTACTGACTGAATGAAAGGAGCTGGCATCTCACTCTCTTTGAATCTTCTTTATCATGCTAAGAGGAGCAGGAAAAAGCAAAAAATTTCAGAATTGCACCTTGCAATGCGGAGAAATTACTGTTTGTGCATTTACAATATTCATTAATTTTTGCCATTGAAAAACATCATGTTATTCATATACCAGAAATGATTGAAGCTACTGACTGAATGAAAGGAGCTGGCATCTCACTCTCTTTGAATCTTCTTTATCATGCTAAGAGGAGCAGGAAAAAGCAAAAAATTTCAGAATTGCACCTTGCAATGCGGAGAAATTACTGTTTGTGCATTTACAATATTCATTGATTTTTGCCATTGAAAAACCATGTTATTCATATACCAGAAATGTTTGAAGCTACTGACTGAATGAAAGGAGCTGGCATCTCACTCTCTTTGAATCTTCTTTATCATACTAAGAGGAGCAGGAAAAAGCAAAAAATTTCAGAATTGCACCTTGCAATGCGGAGAAATTACTGTTTGTGCATTTACAATATTCATTGATTTTTGCCATTGAAAAACGTCCAGAAATGATTGAAGCTACTGACTGAATGAAAGGAGCTGGCATCTCACTCTCTTTGAATCTTCTTTATCATGCTAAGAGGAGCAGGAAAAAGCAAAAAATTTCAGAATTGCACCTTGCAATGCGGAATTACTGTTTGTGCATTTACAATATTCATTGATTTTTGCCATTGAAAAACGTCCAGAAATGATTGAAGCTACTGACTGAATGAAAAGGAGCTGGCATCTCACTCTCTTTGAATCTTCTTTATCATGCTAAGAGGAGCAGGAAAAAGCAAAAAATTTCAGAATTGCACCTTGCAATGCGGAGAAATTACTGTTTGTGCATTTACAATATTCATTGATTTTTGCCATTGAAAAACATGTTTTTCATATACCAGAAATGTTTGAAGCTACTGACTGAATGAAAGGAGCTGGCATCTCACTCTCTTTGAATCTTCTTTATCATGCTAGGATTAGCAGGAAAAAGCAAAAAATTTCAGAATTGCACCTTGCAATGTGGAGATATTACTGTTTGTGCATTTACAATATTCATTGATTTTTGCCATTGAAAAACATGTTTTTCATATACCAGAAATGTTTGAAGCTACTGACAATGAAAGGAGCTGGCATCTCACTCTCTTTGAATCTTCTTTATCATGCTAGGATTAACAGGAAAAAGCAAAAAATTTCAGAATTGCACCTTGCAATGTGGAGATATTACTGTTTGTGCATTTACAATATTCATTGATTTTTGCCATTGAAAAACATGTTTTTCATATACCAGAAATGTTTGAAGCTACTGACTGAATGAAAGGAGCTGGCATCTCACTCTCTTTGAATCTTCTTTATCATGCTAGGATTAACAGGAAAAAGCTAAAAATTTCAGAATTGCACCGTGCAATGTGGAGATATTACTGTTTGTGCATTTACAATATTCATTGATTTTTGCCATTGAAAAACATGTTTTTCATATACCAGAAATGTTTGAAGCTACTGACTGAATGAAAGGAGCTGGCATCTCTCTTTGAATCTTCTTTATCATGCTAGGATTAGCAGGAAAAAGCAAAAAATTTCAGAATTGCACCTTGCAATGTGGAGATATTACTGTTTGTGCATTTACAATATTCATTGATTTTTGCCATTGAAAAACATGTTTTTCATATACCAGAAATGTTTGAAGCTACTGACTGAATGAAAGGAGCTGGCATCTCACTCTCTTTGAATCTTCTTTATCATGCTAGGATTAACAGGAAAAAGCTAAAAATTTCAGAATTGCACCGTGCAATGTGGAGATATTACTGTTTGTGCATTTACAATATTCATTGATTTTTGCCATTGAAAAACATGTTTTTCATATACCAGAAATGTTTGAAGCTACTGACTGAATGAAAGGAGCTGGCATCTCACTCTCTTTGAATCTTCTTTATCATGCTAGGATTAGCAGGAAAAAGCAAAAAATTTCAGAATTGCACCTTGCAATGTGGAGATATTACTGTTTGTGCATTTACAATATTCATTGATTTTTGCCATTGAAAAACATGTTTTTCATATACCAGAAATGTTTGAAGCTACTGACTGAATGAAAGGAGCTGGCATCTCACTCTCTTTGAATCTTCTTTATCATGCTAGGATTAACAGGAAAAAGCAAAAAATTTCAGAATTGCACCTTGCAATGTGGAGATATTACTGTTTGTGCATTTACAATATTCATTGATTTTTGCCATTGAAAAACATGTTTTTCATATACCAGAAATGTTTGAAGCTACTGACTGAATGAAAGGAGCTGGCATCTCACTCTCTTTGAATCTTCTTTATCATGCTAGGATTAACAGGAAAAAGCAAAAAATTTCAGAATTGCACCTTGCAATGTGGAGATATTACTGTTTGTGCATTTACAATATTCATTGATTTTTGCCATTGAAAAACATGTTTTTCATATACCAGAAATGTTTGAAGCTACTGACTGAATGAAAGGAGCTGGCATCTCACTCTCTTTGAATCTTCTTTATCATGCTAGGATTAGCAGGAAAAAGCAAAAAATTTCAGAATTGCACCTTGCAATGTGGAGATATTACTGTTTGTGCATTTACAATATTCATTGATTTTTGCCATTGAAAAACATGTTTTTCATATACCAGAAATGTTTGAAGCTACTGACTGAATGAAAGGAGCTGGCATCTCACTCTCTTTGAATCTTCTTTATCATGCTAGGATTAACAGGAAAAAGCTAAAAATTTCAGAATTGCACCGTGCAATGTGGAGATATTACTGTTTGTGCATTTACAATATTCATTGATTTTTGCCATTGAAAAACATGTTTTTCATATACCAGAAATGTTTGAAGCTACTGACTGAATGAAAGGAGCTGGCATCTCACTCTTTGAATCTTCTTTATCATGCTGAGGAGCAGGAAAAAGCAAAAAATTTCAGAATTGCACCTTCAATGCGGAGAAATTACTGTTTGTGCATTTACAATATTCATTGATTTTTGCCATTGAAAAACGTCCAGAAATGATTGAAGCTACTGACTGAATGAAAGGAGCTGGCATCTCACTCTCTTTGAATCTTCTTTATCATGCTAAGAGGAGCAGGAAAAAGCAAAAAATTTCAGAATTGCACCTTGCAATGCGGAGAAATTACTGTTTGTGCATTTACAATATTCATTAATTTTTGCCATTGAAAAACATCATGTTATTCATATACCAGAAATGATTGAAGCTACTGACTGAATGAAAGGAGCTGGCATCTCACTCTCTTTGAATCTTCTTTATCATGCTAAGAGGAGCAGGAAAAAGCAAAAAATTTCAGAATTGCACCTTGCAATGCGGAGAAATTACTGTTTGTGCATTTACAATATTCATTGATTTTTGCCATTGAAAAACCATGTTATTCATATACCAGAAATGTTTGAAGCTACTGACTGAATGAAAGGAGCTGGCATCTCACTCTCTTTGAATCTTCTTTATCATACTAAGAGGAGCAGGAAAAAGCAAAAAATTTCAGAATTGCACCTTGCAATGCGGAGAAATTACTGTTTGTGCATTTACAATATTCATTGATTTTTGCCATTGAAAAACGTCCAGAAATGATTGAAGCTACTGACTGAATGAAAGGAGCTGGCATCTCACTCTCTTTGAATCTTCTTTATCATGCTAAGAGGAGCAGGAAAAAGCAAAAAATTTCAGAATTGCACCTTGCAATGCGGAATTACTGTTTGTGCATTTACAATATTCATTGATTTTTGCCATTGAAAAACGTCCAGAAATGATTGAAGCTACTGACTGAATGAAAGGAGCTGGCATCTCACTCTCTTTGAATCTTCTTTATCATGCTAAGAGGAGCAGGAAAAAGCAAAAAATTTCAGAATTGCACCTTGCAATGCGGAGAAATTACTGTTTGTGCATTTACAATATTCATTGATTTTTGCCATTGAAAAACATGTTTTTCATATACCAGAAATGTTTGAAGCTACTGACTGAATGAAAGGAGCTGGCATCTCACTCTCTTTGAATCTTCTTTATCATGCTAGGATTAGCAGGAAAAAGCAAAAAATTTCAGAATTGCACCTTGCAATGTGGAGATATTACTGTTTGTGCATTTACAATATTCATTGATTTTTGCCATTGAAAAACATGTTTTTCATATACCAGAAATGTTTGAAGCTACTGACAATGAAAGGAGCTGGCATCTCACTCTCTTTGAATCTTCTTTATCATGCTAGGATTAACAGGAAAAAGCAAAAAATTTCAGAATTGCACCTTGCAATGTGGAGATATTACTGTTTGTGCATTTACAATATTCATTGATTTTTGCCATTGAAAAACATGTTTTTCATATACCAGAAATGTTTGAAGCTACTGACTGAATGAAAGGAGCTGGCATCTCACTCTCTTTGAATCTTCTTTATCATGCTAGGATTAACAGGAAAAAGCTAAAAATTTCAGAATTGCACCGTGCAATGTGGAGATATTACTGTTTGTGCATTTACAATATTCATTGATTTTTGCCATTGAAAAACATGTTTTTCATATACCAGAAATGTTTGAAGCTACTGACTGAATGAAAGGAGCTGGCATCTCTCTTTGAATCTTCTTTATCATGCTAGGATTAGCAGGAAAAAGCAAAAAATTTCAGAATTGCACCTTGCAATGTGGAGATATTACTGTTTGTGCATTTACAATATTCATTGATTTTTGCCATTGAAAAACATGTTTTTCATATACCAGAAATGTTTGAAGCTACTGACTGAATGAAAGGAGCTGGCATCTCACTCTCTTTGAATCTTCTTTATCATGCTAGGATTAACAGGAAAAAGCAAAAAATTTCAGAATTGCACCTTGCAATGTGGAGATATTACTGTTTGTGCATTTACAATATTCATTGATTTTTGCCATTGAAAAACATGTTTTTCATATACCAGAAATGTTTGAAGCTACTGACTGAATGAAAGGAGCTGGCATCTCACTCTCTTTGAATCTTCTTTATCATGCTAGGATTAACAGGAAAAAGCTAAAAATTTCAGAATTGCACCGTGCAATGTGGAGATATTACTGTTTGTGCATTTACAATATTCATTGATTTTTGCCATTGAAAAACATGTTTTTCATATACCAGAAATGTTTGAAGCTACTGACTGAATGAAAGGAGCTGGCATCTCACTCTCTTTGAATCTTCTTTATCATGCTAGGATTAACAGGAAAAAGCAAAAAATTTCAGAATTGCACCTTGCAATGTGGAGATATCACTGTTTGTGCATTTACAATATTCATTGATTTTTGCCATTGAAAAACATGTTTTTCATATACCAGAAATGTTTGAAGCTACTGACTGAATGAAAGGAGCTGGCATCTCACTCTCTTTGAATCTTCTTTATCATGCTAGGATTAGCAGGAAAAAGCAAAAAATTTCAGAATTGCACGTTGCAATGTGGAGATATTACTGTTTGTGCATTTACAATATTCATTGATTTTTGCCATTGAAAAACATGTTTTTCATATACCAGAAATGTTTGAAGCTACTGACTGAATGAAAGGAGCTGGCATCTCACTCTCTTTGAATCTTCTTTATCATGCTAGGATTAACAGGAAAAAGCTAAAAATTTCAGAATTGCACCGTGCAATGTGGAGATATTACTGTTTGTGCATTTACAATATTCATTGATTTTTGCCATTGAAAAACATGTTTTTCATATACCAGAAATGTTTGAAGCTACTGACTGAATGAAAGGAGCTGGCATCTCACTCTCTTTGAATCTTCTTTATCATGCTAGGATTAGCAGGAAAAAGCAAAAAATTTCAGAATTGCACCTTGCAATGTGGAGATATTACTGTTTGTGCATTTACAATATTCATTGATTTTTGCCATTGAAAAGCATGTTTTTCATATACCAGAAATGTTTGAAGCTACTGACTGAATGAAAGGAGCTGGCATCTCACTCTCTTTGAATCTTCTTTATCATGCTAGGATTAACAGGAAAAAGCAAAAAATTTCAGAATTGCACCTTGCAATGTGGAGATATTACTGTTTGTGCATTTACAATATTCATTGATTTTTGCCATTGAAAAACATGTTTTTCATATACCAGAAATGTTTGAAGCTACTGACTGAATGAAAGGAGCTGGCATCTCACTCTCTTTGAATCTTCTTTATCATGCTAGGATTAGCAGGAAAAAGCAAAAAATTTCAGAATTGCACCTTGCAATGTGGAGATATTACTGTTTGTGCATTTACAATATTCATTGATTTTTGCCATTGAAAAACATGTTTTTCATATACCAGAAATGTTTGAAGCTACTGACTGAATGAAAGGAGCTGGCATCTCACTCTCTTTGAATCTTCTTTATCATGCTAGGATTAACAGGAAAAAGCTAAAAATTTCAGAATTGCACCGTGCAATGTGGAGATATTACTGTTTGTGCATTTACAATATTCATTGATTTTTGCCATTGAAAAACATGTTTTTCATATACCAGAAATGTTTGAAGCTACTGACTGAATGAAAGGAGCTGGCATCTCACTCTCTTTGAATCTTCTTTATCATGCTAGGATTAGCAGGAAAAAGCAAAAAATTTCAGAATTGCACCTTGCAATGTGGAGATATTACTGTTTGTGCATTTACAATATTCATTGATTTTTGCCATTGAAAAACATGTTTTTCATATACCAGAAATGTTTGAAGCTACTGACTGAATGAAAGGAGCTGGCATCTCACTCTCTTTGAATCTTCTTTATCATGCTAGGATTAACAGGAAAAAGCTAAAAATTTCAGAATTGCACCGTGCAATGTGGAGATATTACTGTTTGTGCATTTACAATATTCATTGATTTTTGCCATTGAAAAACATGTTTTTCATATACCAGAAATGTTTGAAGCTACTGACTGAATGAAAGGAGCTGGCATCTCACTCTCTTTGAATCTTCTTTATCATGCTAGGATTAGCAGGAAAAAGCAAAAAATTTCAGAATTGCACCTTGCAATGTGGAGATATTACTGTTTGTGCATTTACAATATTCATTGATTTTTGCCATTGAAAAACATGTTTTTCATATACCAGAAATGTTTGAAGCTACTGACTGAATGAAAGGAGCTGGCATCTCACTCTCTTTGAATCTTCTTTATCATGCTAGGATTAACAGGAAAAAGCTAAAAATTTCAGAATTGCACCGTGCAATGTGGAGATATTACTGTTTGTGCATTTACAATATTCATTGATTTTTGCCATTGAAAAACATGTTTTTCATATACCAGAAATGTTTGAAGCTACTGACTGAATGAAAGGAGCTGGCATCTCACTCTCTTTGAATCTTCTTTATCATGCTAGGATTAGCAGGAAAAAGCAAAAAATTTCAGAATTGCACCTTGCAATGTGGAGATATTACTGTTTGTGCATTTACAATATTCATTGATTTTTGCCATTGAAAAACATGTTTTTCATATACCAGAAATGTTTGAAGCTACTGACTGAATGAAAGGAGCTGGCATCTCACTCTCTTTGAATCTTCTTTATCATGCTAGGATTAACAGGAAAAAGCAAAGAATTTCAGAATTGCACCTTGCAATGTGGAGATATTACTGTTTGTGCATTTACAATATTCATTGATTTTTGCCATTGAAAAACGTTTTTCATATACCAGAAATGTTTGAAGCTACTGACTGAATGAAAGGAGCTGGCATCTCACTCTCTTTGAATCTTCTTTATCATGCTAGGATTAACAGGAAAAAGCAAAAAATTTCAGAATTGCACCGTGCAATGTGGAGATATTACTGTTTGTGCATTTACAATATTCATTGATTTTTGCCATTGAAAAACATGTTTTTCATATACCAGAAATGTTTGAAGCTACTGACTGAATGAAAGGAGCTGGCATCTCACTCTCTTTGAATCTTCTTTATCATGCTAGGATTAGCAGGAAAAAGCAAAAAATTTCAGAATTGCACCTTGCAATGTGGAGATATTACTGTTTGTGCATTTACAATATTCATTGATTTTTGCCATTGAAAAACATGTTTTTCATATACCAGAAATGTTTGAAGCTACTGACTGAATGAAAGGAGCTGGCATCTCACTCTCTTTGAATCTTCTTTATCATGCTAGGATTAACAGGAAAAAGCTAAAAATTTCAGAATTGCACCGTGCAATGTGGAGATATTACTGTTTGTGCATTTACAATATTCATTGATTTTTGCCATTGAAAAACATGTTTTTCATATACCAGAAATGTTTGAAGCTACTGACTGAATGAAAGGAGCTGGCATCTCACTCTCTTTGAATCTTCTTTATCATGCTAGGATTAGCAGGAAAAAGCAAAAAATTTCAGAATTGCACCTTGCAATGTGGAGATATTACTGTTTGTGCATTTACAATATTCATTGATTTTTGCCATTGAAAAACATGTTTTTCATATACCAGAAATGTTTGAAGCTACTGACTGAATGAAAGGAGCTGGCATCTCACTCTCTTTGAATCTTCTTTATCATGCTAGGATTAACAGGAAAAAGCAAAAAATTTCAGAATTGCACCTTGCAATGTGGAGATATTACTGTTTGTGCATTTACAATATTCATTGATTTTTGCCATTGAAAAACATGTTTTTCATATACCAGAAATGTTTGAAGCTACTGACTGAATGAAAGGAGCTGGCATCTCACTCTCTTTGAATCTTCTTTATCATGCTAGGATTAACAGGAAAAAGCAAAAAATTTCAGAATTGCACCTTGCAATGTGGAGATATTACTGTTTGTGCATTTACAATATTCATTGATTTTTGCCATTGAAAAACATGTTTTTCATATACCAGAAATGTTTGAAGCTACTGACTGAATGAAAGGAGCTGGCATCTCACTCTCTTTGAATCTTCTTTATCATGCTAGGATTAGCAGGAAAAAGCAAAAAATTTCAGAATTGCACCTTGCAATGTGGAGATATTACTGTTTGTGCATTTACAATATTCATTGATTTTTGCCATTGAAAAACATGTTTTTCATATACCAGAAATGTTTGAAGCTACTGACTGAATGAAAGGAGCTGGCATCTCACTCTCTTTGAATCTTCTTTATCATGCTAGGATTAACAGGAAAAAGCTAAAAATTTCAGAATTGCACCGTGCAATGTGGAGATATTACTGTTTGTGCATTTACAATATTCATTGATTTTTGCCATTGAAAAACATGTTTTTCATATACCAGAAATGTTTGAAGCTACTGACTGAATGAAAGGAGCTGGCATCTCACTCTTTGAATCTTCTTTATCATGCTGAGGAGCAGGAAAAAGCAAAAAATTTCAGAATTGCACCTTCAATGCGGAGAAATTACTGTTTGTGCATTTACAATATTCATTGATTTTTGCCATTGAAAAACGTCCAGAAATGATTGAAGCTACTGACTGAATGAAAGGAGCTGGCATCTCACTCTCTTTGAATCTTCTTTATCATGCTAAGAGGAGCAGGAAAAAGCAAAAAATTTCAGAATTGCACCTTGCAATGCGGAGAAATTACTGTTTGTGCATTTACAATATTCATTAATTTTTGCCATTGAAAAACATCATGTTATTCATATACCAGAAATGATTGAAGCTACTGACTGAATGAAAGGAGCTGGCATCTCACTCTCTTTGAATCTTCTTTATCATGCTAAGAGGAGCAGGAAAAAGCAAAAAATTTCAGAATTGCACCTTGCAATGCGGAGAAATTACTGTTTGTGCATTTACAATATTCATTGATTTTTGCCATTGAAAAACCATGTTATTCATATACCAGAAATGTTTGAAGCTACTGACTGAATGAAAGGAGCTGGCATCTCACTCTCTTTGAATCTTCTTTATCATACTAAGAGGAGCAGGAAAAAGCAAAAAATTTCAGAATTGCACCTTGCAATGCGGAGAAATTACTGTTTGTGCATTTACAATATTCATTGATTTTTGCCATTGAAAAACGTCCAGAAATGATTGAAGCTACTGACTGAATGAAAGGAGCTGGCATCTCACTCTCTTTGAATCTTCTTTATCATGCTAAGAGGAGCAGGAAAAAGCAAAAAATTTCAGAATTGCACCTTGCAATGCGGAATTACTGTTTGTGCATTTACAATATTCATTGATTTTTGCCATTGAAAAACGTCCAGAAATGATTGAAGCCACTGACTGAATGAAAGGAGCTGGCATCTCACTCTCTTTGAATCTTCTTTATCATGCTAAGAGGAGCAGGAAAAAGCAAAAAATTTCAGAATTGCACCTTGCAATGCGGAGAAATTACTGTTTGTGCATTTACAATATTCATTGATTTTTGCCATTGAAAAACATGTTTTTCATATACCAGAAATGTTTGAAGCTACTGACTGAATGAAAGGAGCTGGCATCTCACTCTCTTTGAATCTTCTTTATCATGCTAGGATTAGCAGGAAAAAGCAAAAAATTTCAGAATTGCACCTTGCAATGTGGAGATATTACTGTTTGTGCATTTACAATATTCATTGATTTTTGCCATTGAAAAACATGTTTTTCATATACCAGAAATGTTTGAAGCTACTGACAATGAAAGGAGCTGGCATCTCACTCTCTTTGAATCTTCTTTATCATGCTAGGATTAACAGGAAAAAGCAAAAAATTTCAGAATTGCACCTTGCAATGTGGAGATATTACTGTTTGTGCATTTACAATATTCATTGATTTTTGCCATTGAAAAACATGTTTTTCATATACCAGAAATGTTTGAAGCTACTGACTGAATGAAAGGAGCTGGCATCTCACTCTCTTTGAATCTTCTTTATCATGCTAGGATTAACAGGAAAAAGCTAAAAATTTCAGAATTGCACCGTGCAATGTGGAGATATTACTGTTTGTGCATTTACAATATTCATTGATTTTTGCCATTGAAAAACATGTTTTTCATATACCAGAAATGTTTGAAGCTACTGACTGAATGAAAGGAGCTGGCATCTCACTCTCTTTGAATCTTCTTTATCATGCTAGGATTAGCAGGAAAAAGCAAAAAATTTCAGAATTGCACCTTGCAATGTGGAGATATTACTGTTTGTGCATTTACAATATTCATTGATTTTTGCCATTGAAAAACATGTTTTTCATATACCAGAAATGTTTGAAGCTACTGACTGAATGAAAGGAGCTGGCATCTCACTCTCTTTGAATCTTCTTTATCATGCTAGGATTAACAGGAAAAAGCAAAAAATTTCAGAATTGCACCTTGCAATGTGGAGATATTACTGTTTGTGCATTTACAATATTCATTGATTTTTGCCATTGAAAAACATGTTTTTCATATACCAGAAATGTTTGAAGCTACTGACTGAATGAAAGGAGCTGGCATCTCACTCTCTTTGAATCTTCTTTATCATGCTAGGATTAACAGGAAAAAGCAAAAAATTTCAGAATTGCACCTTGCAATGTGGAGATATTACTGTTTGTGCATTTACAATATTCATTGATTTTTGCCATTGAAAAACATGTTTTTCATATACCAGAAATGTTTGAAGCTACTGACTGAATGAAAGGAGCTGGCATCTCACTCTCTTTGAATCTTCTTTATCATGCTAGGATTAGCAGGAAAAAGCAAAAAATTTCAGAATTGCACCTTGCAATGTGGAGATATTACTGTTTGTGCATTTACAATATTCATTGATTTTTGCCATTGAAAAACATGTTTTTCATATACCAGAAATGTTTGAAGCTACTGACTGAATGAAAGGAGCTGGCATCTCACTCTCTTTGAATCTTCTTTATCATGCTAGGATTAACAGGAAAAAGCTAAAAATTTCAGAATTGCACCGTGCAATGTGGAGATATTACTGTTTGTGCATTTACAATATTCATTGATTTTTGCCATTGAAAAACATGTTTTTCATATACCAGAAATGTTTGAAGCTACTGACTGAATGAAAGGAGCTGGCATCTCACTCTTTGAATCTTCTTTATCATGCTGAGGAGCAGGAAAAAGCAAAAAATTTCAGAAATGCACCTTCAATGCGGAGAAATTACTGTTTGTGCATTTACAATATTCATTGATTTTTGCCATTGAAAAACGTCCAGAAATGATTGAAGCTACTGACTGAATGAAAGGAGCTGGCATCTCACTCTCTTTGAATCTTCTTTATCATGCTAAGAGGAGCAGGAAAAAGCAAAAAATTTCAGAATTGCACCTTGCAATGCGGAGAAATTACTGTTTGTGCATTTACAATATTCATTAATTTTTGCCATTGAAAAACATCATGTTATTCATATACCAGAAATGATTGAAGCTACTGACTGAATGAAAGGAGCTGGCATCTCACTCTCTTTGAATCTTCTTTATCATGCTAAGAGGAGCAGGAAAAAGCAAAAAATTTCAGAATTGCACCTTGCAATGCGGAGAAATTACTGTTTGTGCATTTACAATATTCATTGATTTTTGCCATTGAAAAACCATGTTATTCATATACCAGAAATGTTTGAAGCTACTGACTGAATGAAAGGAGCTGGCATCTCACTCTCTTTGAATCTTCTTTATCATACTAAGAGGAGCAGGAAAAAGCAAAAAATTTCAGAATTGCACCTTGCAATGCGGAGAAATTACTGTTTGTGCATTTACAATATTCATTGATTTTTGCCATTGAAAAACGTCCAGAAATGATTGAAGCTACTGACTGAATGAAAGGAGCTGGCATCTCACTCTCTTTGAATCTTCTTTATCATGCTAAGAGGAGCAGGAAAAAGCAAAAAATTTCAGAATTGCACCTTGCAATGCGGAATTACTGTTTGTGCATTTACAATATTCATTGATTTTTGCCATTGAAAAACGTCCAGAAATGATTGAAGCTACTGACTGAATGAAAGGAGCTGGCATCTCACTCTCTTTGAATCTTCTTTATCATGCTAAGAGGAGCAGGAAAAAGCAAAAAATTTCAGAATTGCACCTTGCAATGCGGAGAAATTACTGTTTGTGCATTTACAATATTCATTGATTTTTGCCATTGAAAAACATGTTTTTCATATACCAGAAATGTTTGAAGCTACTGACTGAATGAAAGGAGCTGGCATCTCACTCTCTTTGAATCTTCTTTATCATGCTAGGATTAGCAGGAAAAAGCAAAAAATTTCAGAATTGCACCTTGCAATGTGGAGATATTACTGTTTGTGCATTTACAATATTCATTGATTTTTGCCATTGAAAAACATGTTTTTCATATACCAGAAATGTTTGAAGCTACTGACAATGAAAGGAGCTGGCATCTCACTCTCTTTGAATCTTCTTTATCATGCTAGGATTAACAGGAAAAAGCAAAAAATTTCAGAATTGCACCTTGCAATGTGGAGATATTACTGTTTGTGCATTTACAATATTCATTGATTTTTGCCATTGAAAAACATGTTTTTCATATACCAGAAATGTTTGAAGCTACTGACTGAATGAAAGGAGCTGGCATCTCACTCTCTTTGAATCTTCTTTATCATGCTAGGATTAACAGGAAAAAGCTAAAAATTTCAGAATTGCACCGTGCAATGTGGAGATATTACTGTTTGTGCATTTACAATATTCATTGATTTTTGCCATTGAAAAACATGTTTTTCATATACCAGAAATGTTTGAAGCTACTGACTGAATGAAAGGAGCTGGCATCTCTCTTTGAATCTTCTTTATCATGCTAGGATTAGCAGGAAAAAGCAAAAAATTTCAGAATTGCACCTTGCAATGTGGAGATATTACTGTTTGTGCATTTACAATATTCATTGATTTTTGCCATTGAAAAACATGTTTTTCATATACCAGAAATGTTTGAAGCTACTGACTGAATGAAAGGAGCTGGCATCTCACTCTCTTTGAATCTTCTTTATCATGCTAGGATTAACAGGAAAAAGCAAAAAATTTCAGAATTGCACCTTGCAATGTGGAGATATTACTGTTTGTGCATTTACAATATTCATTGATTTTTGCCATTGAAAAACATGTTTTTCATATACCAGAAATGTTTGAAGCTACTGACTGAATGAAAGGAGCTGGCATCTCACTCTCTTTGAATCTTCTTTATCATGCTAGGATTAACAGGAAAAAGCTAAAAATTTCAGAATTGCACCGTGCAATGTGGAGATATTACTGTTTGTGCATTTACAATATTCATTGATTTTTGCCATTGAAAAACATGTTTTTCATATACCAGAAATGTTTGAAGCTACTGACTGAATGAAAGGAGCTGGCATCTCACTCTCTTTGAATCTTCTTTATCATGCTAGGATTAACAGGAAAAAGCAAAAAATTTCAGAATTGCACCTTGCAATGTGGAGATATCACTGTTTGTGCATTTACAATATTCATTGATTTTTGCCATTGAAAAACATGTTTTTCATATACCAGAAATGTTTGAAGCTACTGACTGAATGAAAGGAGCTGGCATCTCACTCTCTTTGAATCTTCTTTATCATGCTAGGATTAGCAGGAAAAAGCAAAAAATTTCAGAATTGCACGTTGCAATGTGGAGATATTACTGTTTGTGCATTTACAATATTCATTGATTTTTGCCATTGAAAAACATGTTTTTCATATACCAGAAATGTTTGAAGCTACTGACTGAATGAAAGGAGCTGGCATCTCACTCTCTTTGAATCTTCTTTATCATGCTAGGATTAACAGGAAAAAGCTAAAAATTTCAGAATTGCACCGTGCAATGTGGAGATATTACTGTTTGTGCATTTACAATATTCATTGATTTTTGCCATTGAAAAACATGTTTTTCATATACCAGAAATGTTTGAAGCTACTGACTGAATGAAAGGAGCTGGCATCTCACTCTCTTTGAATCTTCTTTATCATGCTAGGATTAGCAGGAAAAAGCAAAAAATTTCAGAATTGCACCTTGCAATGTGGAGATATTACTGTTTGTGCATTTACAATATTCATTGATTTTTGCCATTGAAAAGCATGTTTTTCATATACCAGAAATGTTTGAAGCTACTGACTGAATGAAAGGAGCTGGCATCTCACTCTCTTTGAATCTTCTTTATCATGCTAGGATTAACAGGAAAAAGCAAAAAATTTCAGAATTGCACCTTGCAATGTGGAGATATTACTGTTTGTGCATTTACAATATTCATTGATTTTTGCCATTGAAAAACATGTTTTTCATATACCAGAAATGTTTGAAGCTACTGACTGAATGAAAGGAGCTGGCATCTCACTCTCTTTGAATCTTCTTTATCATGCTAGGATTAGCAGGAAAAAGCAAAAAATTTCAGAATTGCACCTTGCAATGTGGAGATATTACTGTTTGTGCATTTACAATATTCATTGATTTTTGCCATTGAAAAACATGTTTTTCATATACCAGAAATGTTTGAAGCTACTGACTGAATGAAAGGAGCTGGCATCTCACTCTCTTTGAATCTTCTTTATCATGCTAGGATTAACAGGAAAAAGCTAAAAATTTCAGAATTGCACCGTGCAATGTGGAGATATTACTGTTTGTGCATTTACAATATTCATTGATTTTTGCCATTGAAAAACATGTTTTTCATATACCAGAAATGTTTGAAGCTACTGACTGAATGAAAGGAGCTGGCATCTCACTCTCTTTGAATCTTCTTTATCATGCTAGGATTAGCAGGAAAAAGCAAAAAATTTCAGAATTGCACCTTGCAATGTGGAGATATTACTGTTTGTGCATTTACAATATTCATTGATTTTTGCCATTGAAAAACATGTTTTTCATATACCAGAAATGTTTGAAGCTACTGACTGAATGAAAGGAGCTGGCATCTCACTCTCTTTGAATCTTCTTTATCATGCTAGGATTAACAGGAAAAAGCTAAAAATTTCAGAATTGCACCGTGCAATGTGGAGATATTACTGTTTGTGCATTTACAATATTCATTGATTTTTGCCATTGAAAAACATGTTTTTCATATACCAGAAATGTTTGAAGCTACTGACTGAATGAAAGGAGCTGGCATCTCACTCTCTTTGAATCTTCTTTATCATGCTAGGATTAGCAGGAAAAAGCAAAAAATTTCAGAATTGCACCTTGCAATGTGGAGATATTACTGTTTGTGCATTTACAATATTCATTGATTTTTGCCATTGAAAAACATGTTTTTCATATACCAGAAATGTTTGAAGCTACTGACTGAATGAAAGGAGCTGGCATCTCACTCTCTTTGAATCTTCTTTATCATGCTAGGATTAACAGGAAAAAGCAAAGAATTTCAGAATTGCACCTTGCAATGTGGAGATATTACTGTTTGTGCATTTACAATATTCATTGATTTTTGCCATTGAAAAACGTTTTTCATATACCAGAAATGTTTGAAGCTACTGACTGAATGAAAGGAGCTGGCATCTCACTCTCTTTGAATCTTCTTTATCATGCTAGGATTAACAGGAAAAAGCAAAAAATTTCAGAATTGCACCGTGCAATGTGGAGATATTACTGTTTGTGCATTTACAATATTCATTGATTTTTGCCATTGAAAAACATGTTTTTCATATACCAGAAATGTTTGAAGCTACTGACTGAATGAAAGGAGCTGGCATCTCACTCTCTTTGAATCTTCTTTATCATGCTAGGATTAGCAGGAAAAAGCAAAAAATTTCAGAATTGCACCTTGCAATGTGGAGATATTACTGTTTGTGCATTTACAATATTCATTGATTTTTGCCATTGAAAAACATGTTTTTCATATACCAGAAATGTTTGAAGCTACTGACTGAATGAAAGGAGCTGGCATCTCACTCTCTTTGAATCTTCTTTATCATGCTAGGATTAACAGGAAAAAGCTAAAAATTTCAGAATTGCACCGTGCAATGTGGAGATATTACTGTTTGTGCATTTACAATATTCATTGATTTTTGCCATTGAAAAACATGTTTTTCATATACCAGAAATGTTTGAAGCTACTGACTGAATGAAAGGAGCTGGCATCTCACTCTCTTTGAATCTTCTTTATCATGCTAGGATTAGCAGGAAAAAGCAAAAAATTTCAGAATTGCACCTTGCAATGTGGAGATATTACTGTTTGTGCATTTACAATATTCATTGATTTTTGCCATTGAAAAACATGTTTTTCATATACCAGAAATGTTTGAAGCTACTGACTGAATGAAAGGAGCTGGCATCTCACTCTCTTTGAATCTTCTTTATCATGCTAGGATTAACAGGAAAAAGCAAAAAATTTCAGAATTGCACCTTGCAATGTGGAGATATTACTGTTTGTGCATTTACAATATTCATTGATTTTTGCCATTGAAAAACATGTTTTTCATATACCAGAAATGTTTGAAGCTACTGACTGAATGAAAGGAGCTGGCATCTCACTCTCTTTGAATCTTCTTTATCATGCTAGGATTAACAGGAAAAAGCAAAAAATTTCAGAATTGCACCTTGCAATGTGGAGATATTACTGTTTGTGCATTTACAATATTCATTGATTTTTGCCATTGAAAAACATGTTTTTCATATACCAGAAATGTTTGAAGCTACTGACTGAATGAAAGGAGCTGGCATCTCACTCTCTTTGAATCTTCTTTATCATGCTAGGATTAGCAGGAAAAAGCAAAAAATTTCAGAATTGCACCTTGCAATGTGGAGATATTACTGTTTGTGCATTTACAATATTCATTGATTTTTGCCATTGAAAAACATGTTTTTCATATACCAGAAATGTTTGAAGCTACTGACTGAATGAAAGGAGCTGGCATCTCACTCTCTTTGAATCTTCTTTATCATGCTAGGATTAACAGGAAAAAGCTAAAAATTTCAGAATTGCACCGTGCAATGTGGAGATATTACTGTTTGTGCATTTACAATATTCATTGATTTTTGCCATTGAAAAACATGTTTTTCATATACCAGAAATGTTTGAAGCTACTGACTGAATGAAAGGAGCTGGCATCTCACTCTTTGAATCTTCTTTATCATGCTGAGGAGCAGGAAAAAGCAAAAAATTTCAGAATTGCACCTTCAATGCGGAGAAATTACTGTTTGTGCATTTACAATATTCATTGATTTTTGCCATTGAAAAACGTCCAGAAATGATTGAAGCTACTGACTGAATGAAAGGAGCTGGCATCTCACTCTCTTTGAATCTTCTTTATCATGCTAAGAGGAGCAGGAAAAAGCAAAAAATTTCAGAATTGCACCTTGCAATGCGGAGAAATTACTGTTTGTGCATTTACAATATTCATTAATTTTTGCCATTGAAAAACATCATGTTATTCATATACCAGAAATGATTGAAGCTACTGACTGAATGAAAGGAGCTGGCATCTCACTCTCTTTGAATCTTCTTTATCATGCTAAGAGGAGCAGGAAAAAGCAAAAAATTTCAGAATTGCACCTTGCAATGCGGAGAAATTACTGTTTGTGCATTTACAATATTCATTGATTTTTGCCATTGAAAAACATCGTTATTCATATACCAGAAATGTTTGAAGCTACTGACTGAATGAAAGGAGCTGGCATCTCACTCTCTTTGAATCTTCTTTATCATACTAAGAGGAGCAGGAAAAAGCAAAAAATTTCAGAATTGCACCTTGCAATGCGGAGAAATTACTGTTTGTGCATTTACAATATTCATTGATTTTTGCCATTGAAAAACGTCCAGAAATGATTGAAGCTACTGACTGAATGAAAGGAGCTGGCATCTCACTCTCTTTGAATCTTCTTTATCATGCTAAGAGGAGCAGGAAAAAGCAAAAAATTTCAGAATTGCACCTTGCAATGCGGAATTACTGTTTGTGCATTTACAATATTCATTGATTTTTGCCATTGAAAAACGTCCAGAAATGATTGAAGCTACTGACTGAATGAAAGGAGCTGGCATCTCACTCTCTTTGAATCTTCTTTATCATGCTAAGAGGAGCAGGAAAAAGCAAAAAATTTCAGAATTGCACCTTGCAATGCGGAGAAATTACTGTTTGTGCATTTACAATATTCATTGATTTTTGCCATTGAAAAACATGTTTTTCATATACCAGAAATGTTTGAAGCTACTGACTGAATGAAAGGAGCTGGCATCTCACTCTCTTTGAATCTTCTTTATCATGCTAGGATTAGCAGGAAAAAGCAAAAAATTTCAGAATTGCACCTTGCAATGTGGAGATATTACTGTTTGTGCATTTACAATATTCATTGATTTTTGCCATTGAAAAACATGTTTTTCATATACCAGAAATGTTTGAAGCTACTGACAATGAAAGGAGCTGGCATCTCACTCTCTTTGAATCTTCTTTATCATGCTAGGATTAACAGGAAAAAGCAAAAAATTTCAGAATTGCACCTTGCAATGTGGAGATATTACTGTTTGTGCATTTACAATATTCATTGATTTTTGCCATTGAAAAACATGTTTTTCATATACCAGAAATGTTTGAAGCTACTGACTGAATGAAAGGAGCTGGCATCTCACTCTCTTTGAATCTTCTTTATCATGCTAGGATTAACAGGAAAAAGCTAAAAATTTCAGAATTGCACCGTGCAATGTGGAGATATTACTGTTTGTGCATTTACAATATTCATTGATTTTTGCCATTGAAAAACATGTTTTTCATATACCAGAAATGTTTGAAGCTACTGACTGAATGAAAGGAGCTGGCATCTCACTCTCTTTGAATCTTCTTTATCATGCTAGGATTAACAGGAAAAAGCAAAAAATTTCAGAATTGCACCTTGCAATGTGGAGATATCACTGTTTGTGCATTTACAATATTCATTGATTTTTGCCATTGAAAAACATGTTTTTCATATACCAGAAATGTTTGAAGCTACTGACTGAATGAAAGGAGCTGGCATCTCACTCTCTTTGAATCTTCTTTATCATGCTAGGATTAGCAGGAAAAAGCAAAAAATTTCAGAATTGCACGTTGCAATGTGGAGATATTACTGTTTGTGCATTTACAATATTCATTGATTTTTGCCATTGAAAAACATGTTTTTCATATACCAGAAATGTTTGAAGCTACTGACTGAATGAAAGGAGCTGGCATCTCACTCTCTTTGAATCTTCTTTATCATGCTAGGATTAACAGGAAAAAGCTAAAAATTTCAGAATTGCACCGTGCAATGTGGAGATATTACTGTTTGTGCATTTACAATATTCATTGATTTTTGCCATTGAAAAACATGTTTTTCATATACCAGAAATGTTTGAAGCTACTGACTGAATGAAAGGAGCTGGCATCTCACTCTCTTTGAATCTTCTTTATCATGCTAGGATTAGCAGGAAAAAGCAAAAAATTTCAGAATTGCACCTTGCAATGTGGAGATATTACTGTTTGTGCATTTACAATATTCATTGATTTTTGCCATTGAAAAACATGTTTTTCATATACCAGAAATGTTTGAAGCTACTGACTGAATGAAAGGAGCTGGCATCTCACTCTCTTTGAATCTTCTTTATCATGCTAGGATTAACAGGAAAAAGCAAAGAATTTCAGAATTGCACCTTGCAATGTGGAGATATTACTGTTTGTGCATTTACAATATTCATTGATTTTTGCCATTGAAAAACGTTTTTCATATACCAGAAATGTTTGAAGCTACTGACTGAATGAAAGGAGCTGGCATCTCACTCTCTTTGAATCTTCTTTATCATGCTAGGATTAACAGGAAAAAGCAAAAAATTTCAGAATTGCACCGTGCAATGTGGAGATATTACTGTTTGTGCATTTACAATATTCATTGATTTTTGCCATTGAAAAACATGTTTTTCATATACCAGAAATGTTTGAAGCTACTGACTGAATGAAAGGAGCTGGCATCTCACTCTCTTTGAATCTTCTTTATCATGCTAGGATTAGCAGGAAAAAGCAAAAAATTTCAGAATTGCACCTTGCAATGTGGAGATATTACTGTTTGTGCATTTACAATATTCATTGATTTTTGCCATTGAAAACATGTTTTTCATATACCAGAAATGTTTGAAGCTACTGACTGAATGAAAGGAGCTGGCATCTCACTCTCTTTGAATCTTCTTTATCATGCTAGGATTAACAGGAAAAAGCTAAAAATTTCAGAATTGCACCGTGCAATGTGGAGATATTACTGTTTGTGCATTTACAATATTCATTGATTTTTGCCATTGAAAAACATGTTTTTCATATACCAGAAATGTTTGAAGCTACTGACTGAATGAAAGGAGCTGGATCTCACTCTCTTTGAATCTTCTTTATCATGCTAGGATTAGCAGGAAAAAGCAAAAAATTTCAGAATTGCACCTTGCAATGTGGAGATATTACTGTTTGTGCATTTACAATATTCATTGATTTTTGCCATTGAAAAACATGTTTTTCATATACCAGAAATGTTTGAAGCTACTGACTGAATGAAAGGAGCTGGCATCTCACTCTCTTTGAATCTTCTTTATCATGCTAGGATTAACAGGAAAAAGCAAAAAATTTCAGAATTGCACCTTGCAATGTGGAGATATTACTGTTTGTGCATTTACAATATTCATTGATTTTTGCCATTGAAAAACATGTTTTTCATATACCAGAAATGTTTGAAGCTACTGACTGAATGAAAGGAGCTGGCATCTCACTCTCTTTGAATCTTCTTTATCATGCTAGGATTAACAGGAAAAAGCAAAAAATTTCAGAATTGCACCTTGCAATGTGGAGATATTACTGTTTGTGCATTTACAATATTCATTGATTTTTGCCATTGAAAAACATGTTTTTCATATACCAGAAATGTTTGAAGCTACTGACTGAATGAAAGGAGCTGGCATCTCACTCTCTTTGAATCTTCTTTATCATGCTAGGATTAGCAGGAAAAAGCAAAAAATTTCAGAATTGCACCTTGCAATGTGGAGATATTACTGTTTGTGCATTTACAATATTCATTGATTTTTGCCATTGAAAAACATGTTTTTCATATACCAGAAATGTTTGAAGCTACTGACTGAATGAAAGGAGCTGGCATCTCACTCTCTTTGAATCTTCTTTATCATGCTAGGATTAACAGGAAAAAGCTAAAAATTTCAGAATTGCACCGTGCAATGTGGAGATATTACTGTTTGTGCATTTACAATATTCATTGATTTTTGCCATTGAAAAACATGTTTTTCATATACCAGAAATGTTTGAAGCTACTGACTGAATGAAAGGAGCTGGCATCTCACTCTTTGAATCTTCTTTATCATGCTGAGGAGCAGGAAAAAGCAAAAAATTTCAGAATTGCACCTTCAATGCGGAGAAATTACTGTTTGTGCATTTACAATATTCATTGATTTTTGCCATTGAAAAACGTCCAGAAATGATTGAAGCTACTGACTGAATGAAAGGAGCTGGCATCTCACTCTCTTTGAATCTTCTTTATCATGCTAAGAGGAGCAGGAAAAAGCAAAAAATTTCAGAATTGCACCTTGCAATGCGGAGAAATTACTGTTTGTGCATTTACAATATTCATTAATTTTTGCCATTGAAAAACATCATGTTATTCATATACCAGAAATGATTGAAGCTACTGACTGAATGAAAGGAGCTGGCATCTCACTCTCTTTGAATCTTCTTTATCATGCTAAGAGGAGCAGGAAAAAGCAAAAAATTTCAGAATTGCACCTTGCAATGCGGAGAAATTACTGTTTGTGCATTTACAATATTCATTGATTTTTGCCATTGAAAAACATCATGTTATTCATATACCAGAAATGTTTGAAGCTACTGACTGAATGAAAGGAGCTGGCATCTCACTCTCTTTGAATCTTCTTTATCATACTAAGAGGAGCAGGAAAAAGCAAAAAATTTCAGAATTGCACCTTGCAATGCGGAGAAATTACTGTTTGTGCATTTACAATATTCATTGATTTTTGCCATTGAAAAACGTCCAGAAATGATTGAAGCTACTGACTGAATGAAAGGAGCTGGCATCTCACTCTCTTTGAATCTTCTTTATCATGCTAAGAGGAGCAGGAAAAAGCAAAAAATTTCAGAATTGCACCTTGCAATGCGGAATTACTGTTTGTGCATTTACAATATTCATTGATTTTTGCCATTGAAAAACGTCCAGAAATGATTGAAGCTACTGACTGAATGAAAGGAGCTGGCATCTCACTCTCTTTGAATCTTCTTTATCATGCTAAGAGGAGCAGGAAAAAGCAAAAAATTTCAGAATTGCACCTTGCAATGCGGAGAAATTACTGTTT